>NC_081822.1:6037500-6337500 GCF_030704535.1 Vitis vinifera | reverse complement strand
CCTCATATATTTTACCTATCATCCAATTTCCTGAATTTTCTTAGAATGACCTTTCTTCATAGACTTTCCCACTCAAGGGCAAACCTCCACAACCATAGATGGTAAAGTTTGACAAGCGTGAATATCATCAAACAACAAAAATGTCGTGTGCATATGAAGACAACAAGTCATAACACTCTTTTAGTGTCCTATATTGAGTTTAAAGGCTTGTTTGATAACATTTTCAAAAGTCGATCTTTGATGGTATCTAGAACAAAAGTTTGTTTGGTAACTTGGAATGTTCTTAACCTTTTTTTTTTCTCTATTTCCAAATATTTCTTAAAAATAACTTTTATTAATAGTGTTTTATTTCAATCATTCTACATAACTATATGATTAAAAAAATTGAAAACAATCAAACTATATTCTTGTAAAGCACTTTGTTTTTTAACAAGTTCTAAAAAAAAAAATCTGTTTTTTTTTCCAAAAAATTGTGTTTTCGAGTCTTGAAAATAATCTTCTATTTTTAAGAATAGAAAATTATATTTAAAAAGGGTTGCCAAATAGGGTGTTATTTTCCTATGGATGCCTTACTCTAATGAAAAAGCATTGGTAATGGTGTAGATGGAACTAAAGAATAAATAGAACTAATCCAAACCAATCAAAATGAACTAAATTAGGTGCTACTTTCACCAACCAAGAAACCCAATTTCTTTAGGGAATGGAAACTTGGGTTGGTAATTATTTAATTGTTGTAATTTATTATTAAGGATCTGTTTATATATATTGTTGTATATATGATATGGACTTCATTAAAGTAGTTTATTATTATATATTGTCAACTAAATTGATTTTCAAATATTAAACCAATTGAGTTTAAAGCCTAATTAATTCAAATTCAACCAAACTGTCTAAATTAAAGCAGGTCGATTTTAACAAATTTGCTTTTGTTCAATTTTTTCATTACTAAAAGCTTGGTTCTATTTGACTAATACCTTTACACACGTAGGTGATATAATCATTTTTATGAATTAAATCTTAAATACATTTTTCTTTTAAATCTATTCAAGTGACATTAAGGTGGTGTTTGTTATCTTAACTTAATGTTGAATGCAAATCTATTAAGGGGTTTGTTTATATATATTATTATAGATATGATATGGACTTCATTAAAGTAGTTTAAAGCCTAATTGATTCAAATTCAACCAATGTATCTAAACTGAAGGGATAGATCTTAACAAATTTTCCTTTGTTCCATTTTTTCATTATTAAAAGCTTTGTTCTATTTACACACTTAGGTAATGTAATCTTTTTTATCAATTGTTAAATCTGAAATACATTTCTCATTTAAATCTACTTAAGTGACATTAAGGTGGTGTTTGTTTTTTTTTAATTTAATGTTGAATGCAACCTATGTTTAGATTTTAGATAATATGTTTTTAACTTTATTTATTTATTACTTATTTTTTTAAAAAAATTCATTGAATAAAAAAAGTCAAAATACTTTACTTTTTGCTAAATGCTAAAAATAACTTTTTGAAATAACTAAAACATAATCTTAACATATCCCTCACCCTATTAATACTTAATAGTTAATTTATAAAAAAATTAACAACTTAATACTTTAAAGTTTTTTCTTGAATTAGTTAAATTAAGTTTTATTTGGATTTAAGTGAAAAAAACAAACATCACCTAAGATTACCCCAATGGAACCAATGGCATTTGTATTTTCCTCTCAAATTTAAATAAACTTGAATTTAATTTAAATTTAATAGTGTTATATATACAAAAACTTTAAGTGATATGTTTGCTTAAAGGGCAGATTCAATCTATTCTTGGTGAAAAAATTAATTGAATCAACTTGAAGTTGAACTTGGTTTCATTCATTTAAATCAATAAGTTGAACCAAACCAATTTGGGTCTTTAGCCTAATTGATTTCTCAAGTTTGTTTCTAATTCATTTGAGTGTAAAGCCCAAAAGTCATTTAAAATTTAGGCCTAAAATATAATGGCACTTCTACATTTTGGGTCATTGCCCAATAATAATGAACTACTTTAATAGGGCCTCTATATCAATGAATTTACATAAATGCATCCAACATTAAGTAATTATAATTACAAAAAGGGTAGAAACCTTCAAACATCAGTTGGGTTTGATTATATCATTCATGAGACAAATGAAACCAGAAATTTAATGGATCAAGTTGGTTTTCATAGTTCTGAAACCAAACTGTACTTCTTAATTATTGAAAGCTCAACAGATTTTATTGGTTTTGATTGAATTGAGGATAATAATATTGATTTTTTTATTTCCACGTACACTCCTTTGTTTATTGGTTTTTCATGTTAAAAACATAGAAAATTAATAATTAAGTATATTTGCACTTGTTTTATATCATTCTAGACAAGATGTTTGAAAGTAATAATTTTGACAAAAAAAATAGTAATTGAACACTTTTATGAATTTCAAAAAAATACCCAAATTTGTTGCACTAGTAAAAATGGTTTAAAAAAAATAATCTAATTCTAGTGTTATTACAAAAATCACATGGTTAATATTTTGTATAATTATTTGAAAAAAAAATTATCATTTATGCCAGATTGCACAATGGCTAAGGAAAAAAAGTTATTGACATTATATATTAAGTAGGTAAGGGTGCAACTTGGATAGGTTAACTTGATGTTCGGACTATCTTGAGTAGTCATCTGTAACATTCAATGTTTGACTTAGGCTAAGTTTTATTCTATCTAAGCTAAATCTAGGTTGAACTTGGGTTAGGGATTGAACAACCCAAATTTAAACCAAACCGGATTTAATATTTTTATGATATTTATAATGTATATAGCCCTATAAAATAATATTTTCTTTTTAGATTTTCAAGAAAATAAAAATGAAACTATACTTATATCAATATACTTTTACATTTTTTTATAAAGATAGAGAAATTTATTTTTATTTTTTATTACTATCTTGAAATTTTGTTTCATTTACTATTTAAATTGTAGTCTAAATATCTATATAAAAAAAATAAAATTAAGAAACATTGTGGATGAATTTTGAATCATACAACTCAATCAAACGAACTAACTCAAAGTCTATCATGATCAAATTGAGCTTAACTTAAACTTCAAAAAATAAAGTTGGGTTAAACTTGAATTAAGAATCTTACATTAGAGATTGGGTTGGGTTGGGATCAAGTTGATTCTTTCTTAATTCAGGTTACATTTTGGTTAACCATCAACCTAACCAATCCACCCAAGTTGTAGCCTTAATAGTAGGGTTTTTTTTTTTAATCTATGGAGACACTTTAAAATTGTGATAGCCTTAGCTCTAAGGATGCAATATTTACACAAGGAGTAGGTCGATATAAATGGAATATGAATCAATTCTTGAATCTGATGTGGAAGACTATCTATCTACTCCCATAAGAAGTGTTTATTCATTAGGCTTCACAATTCTATGAAACATGACCAAGATGTCATATTTGCATAGGAGGTGATTGTGAGATCACATATTGGTTTGAGAAAGGAGTTTATAACATTATATATGTAATGACATGAACTTCTCTAACTTATAAACATATTTTAAAGTTGTGAGGGGTTTGGTTTAAAGCAAACTATATCCACATAGAAGGAAGCAAATTGTTACAAGTTATATCAAAATCGATCTCTAACCCTAGTGTGAGAATTTTTCTATTTGGTTCTATAATTGATGTTTGCCTTTTTGACCTCGTAATGTCATGGGGCAAGATAAGGACATCATGTGTTCACGAGGGAGGATCAATTGTGAGATTCCACTTTAGTTGGGGAGAAAAGGTTTTGATATTAGTAAACTTCTTTTAATTGTAGAAATGCATTTAAAAATCGTAAAGGCCTTAACCCAAGGTAGACAATATTTACACGTAATGGAACAAATTATTATGGTGATAGACTCTTCATAACCTTAAGGATATGTTTTGAAAATAATATATATATATATATATAAATAAAAGAAAGTGAATTATTATAAATAGTATTAAAGCTAATTTTTTATCCTAATGTAGGAGATTCCATTTGACCT
Organism: Vitis vinifera; assembly: GCF_030704535.1. Lineage (NCBI taxonomy): Eukaryota > Viridiplantae > Streptophyta > Magnoliopsida > Vitales > Vitaceae > Vitis > Vitis vinifera. Next base: position 6,333,461 of record NC_081822.1, on the reverse strand, counting down.
AAGAATGGTTAAGACCTCATATTGCTTAAGTAAGGAAAGTTTTTGACCCCATATACAAAGAGTAAATTCCCTTGAATTAACCTAGCAATGGGTGAAATCCTATATTGATTAAGGGAGTAAATGTATGTTAAAACAACCATTATGGATAGGAGAGAGTGGAAGTTGTAATAAAAATTATTTTATATCAGACTTAAGTATAATAAAAAAATTTAAAAATTAGTTTGGAAAAATAGTTTTTCTCTTTGGATAGAGAAAAGAGGGTTAGAGCTCTATGCTCGGTCTAGCCAAAGTCAAATTAAGAAAGAGGAAAAGGAAAAGGGAAGAACGAAAAAAAAAAAAAGAGCAACTTTTTCATATAAAAATGAAAAAATTTACACTTTTTAATTGAATCATGATTGCTTATATAATTTAGATTACTTATTTAAAAATTTTAATTTTAAATTATTTTAAATATCACAACACCTTTATTGCAATTCGATTTTTCCCCATTTTTCCTTTTGTTTTATATTTCATGTGGTTACTTGGTTAAAAATGTATATTTATTCTTGTATTTAGCTTTTCCTTCTTGAACAGGGATGACAATAAGGTGGATTTTTTCAGGTACCCGCCTTACCTTAACCCTAATGATATGAGTTTGAAATTTAGGTAAACAAGTTAGAAGCCGGTTTAAATTTTTTTTCAAAACCCAAGACAAGTTGGGGCGAGTTATGATATTATCCTGTCCTATCTCATATATAAAATTAATTTCATTTCATTTTTATTTTCCTATTATTATTATTATTATTATTATTATATATAATAAAAATAGTTTTCAATAAAATAAATTATAATATTTTAATTATTTATAAAATATATTTATTTTAATGTAATTAAAAAAATTTCAAAAAAAGTTAAACGAGACAAGGGAGACGAGTATGGAAAATTCACATATCCATCCCACACGCCTTCATTTTATTTTTTTAATAGAACGGGAATGAGAATTATTTTGAATAAACTAAATGGGTTTGGGATGAGGGTGACTCATCCCAAACCCATCCCGTTGTCATCCCTATTCTTGAACAGCGTGACTAGATAGCCCAATCCAAAAATCACTGCTTACATAGCTTGAGAAGAAGGGGTGAAAGAATAACATTACTCAAATATTTATTGGGATAACATGTTTGAAGAATTGAACATGAAGGAAAATAACAAAACTAATTATCTCCATATAGAAGAAGTTATCACCTTGTATTAAATTAATATATTACAATAAATTTTTAAACAGGAAATTCTACAACCCTGAAGAGGTACACACCAAAGTTTTATATCTTGATTACTATATTTGTATTAACATCTAGTCACATTTTTCATAATCTTTTGTTGACACCTTATCACTTCAGTTACATTCTTAGTTTGCATCCAAGTAAAATTAAGTTTTTCAGTGTTAAATATGAACACTAGTAACCTATGTGGTACCTGAACTCTTTACTACTAGGAATTCGATATTAATTATGTTTTAAATGCATCTAAACTCTAATTTAATTGAAAAGATATAATAACAAAATATTTACAAAAAAACTAATTATATCTCCCATGCTTTGTATAAATAATCATACAAAGAAATAGGTAGGCAATATAATTTTTATTTTTTTAAATTTCTTAAAAATATAATCACTTTGAAATATTTATAACTTGAAAATTAAAGATGAAGCCGAGTTTAAAAAAGAATCAAGAATAGTAAAGTTGAACTTAAGAAGTTAAGAGGCGTGAGAGATCTCATGTTACAATATTATGACCTTATTAAAAACAAATCCTAAAGAGAGTTCAAGACTATGCTGATAAGAAAATGTTATATAAAAAATTCAACAAAGAACATGGAGAGATTAAGAGTGCGTTTGGTAATAATTGTAAGAAGTGTTTTTAATATTTCTAATACTTCAAAAATAAAAATTTACGAATATTAAAAATGGCAGAAACACTTCATAGAATCACCGGTAAATGCACTCTAAAAATGCGTTTGATAATAATTCTAAGAAATATGTTTAACATTTCTAATACTTAAAAAATAAAAAAAAATTTAAGAGTTAAAAAAACTATAAATATTTCAAAATCATCGTCAGAGGTACTTTAATACTACTTAAAATAAAAAGTTTATATTTTAAAGTAAATATCACAAACCTAATTTCTCTTCACATAAAAAACTATTTTTCGTTTACCAGCTATTTTCTTCTTGAGGTCTGCGGAACGTTCACAGATGGAAAAGAATTAAAGAAGATTGTCAAAAAATCCTAGCTTCACATAACTCTATATTATTATTAAATCGATCATGACAAATGGGCCTTTCGTTTGACTGCAAGTCACCAATTCGTAGACTTTAAAAGTTCCAACCAATGAACTTGAAATGCAACAAAAAAGTAGGCTGGTCCATGAACCTACACATATTGGGCATCGGGAACAGCTTTCTTATAACAGCAACAACAATATGCGGCGCCAGCATGTACCCTCCACATTCTTTACCAGTTTGGTAGGAAACGACATATCTACGTCATATCCTTGGTGGAGTGGGGAAAGAGAAACTTTTACCTCCTCTTTCCTCTTTTTGCCTTTTAAATGAATTTCACTTGATCAGCATGCTGCCATGCTGGCAAACACACTGCATGGGTTCTCAAGGTTGCATTAATTTACTTGATCCAATCACATGTAGCCTTACTATATTATACCCACTTGATCCATATGTTTATCCAGTTAAATCGATGATATGGATTTCAAAATATTCTTATCCTTTTTCTATATTGCTACTATAAACAATAATAATAATATATTAAAAGTACGTCCGGCCAAATATAGCCATACTCAAAACCCCACTCCTCTCCAACGATGGTCTTTTAATTTTGGGGAAAGCACGTATGGGCCGGGAGACTGGCGAAGGACATGCAACAAAAACTGTCTCATCGTTCTTTGTAAAGCACAAAAAATTGGGAATCTCTGGGTAGCACTCGATGTCTAACGATGTCTCAAGAAAACAAAAAAAATCATGCAAGCTCTTCTAACTATGAAGCTCTGGGTGACGGAATCTCACGTTCTATTATTGGCAACCTAAATGAAATTCTTTTTTAAAAATTTAAACCTAATATAAATATATATATCATGGAGGTCTTTCTCCTAAAATATGTTTTCTAAAATCTTAAAAGTATCATTTTTGTTCATGATTGAAATATAAACATAAGAATGAATTTCATTGTCAATTGTACTCTCAAAGGATACAAAGCTTTGAGGATGCTAACAAAACGAAAGGAGGGAAGAAAAGACTTTTGGACAGAGAGAGCCTCAGCAACGAGGAACTCCTACCTTTGGAGCCAAAATCACTTAGCACGAAAATCTCTTCCTTAATGGCTTAAAAGGGATTATATCATCTGTAATCATAAGATCCTATAACTCCATCTGTAAATGTCCCCGTCCAAAATATCTTTGTAAGTCGGAGGGCTCTAGTCTTTTAAAAATGAAACTATAAAGTATGCATAATTTTGTTTTTATTGCAATAGTAATGAAATATCCAACAAAGTTTTTCGCTTTTACTACAAGGCTAGGCCAAGCCTTGAAAGATAGATATTTTAGCACCTCATAGTTCTTCTAAGTTTTGAGGGTGGATAGAAAGTCAGGGTTGTTTGGATAGTTTTCGAAAAATAAACTTTAAGAAGGGTTTTCAAAAATAATTTTATGATATATTGTAGAAAAAAAAATCGGTTTGGAATTTGTAATGTTCTTAATCTGTTTTTTGTAATGCCCTTTTCTGTATTTATACAAATCATAAAAAATAAGTGAAAACAACTTAAAACAGTTAAAATAAATTTTCAAAAAACATCATGCTTTCAAAGCATATTCTCAAAAACAGTTTTTTATCCAAAAAAAATTACTAAACACATTCTCAAGTATGAAAAATAGTTTTTTATTTTTAAAAAAAAACTATTTTAAAAACAAATTTCAAATCAGGTTTATACCTATTATCACATAAGATTGCTGGAACTTCACTCAAGAAAAGAGAAAAGAAACTCAATCCACTTGCATGAAATTGTGTTTTGTTGGACCAAAATTAGCACAACAAAACAAAGATGACCAATCTAATGGGAGCTCTACTTTAAGCATACGTTGTATTTATAGTTACCACATCTCTCCATGTATAAACACTGGACATACCTGGCTAAAAATTCGAAACGCCTAATTCTAGCATGAAGTCCTTGTGGTCTGTTATATCTCTACATTCTACTACCACTGCTAATGCACATCTTTTTGTATGCAAGGATACGGATACTAAGTTGGAAAACAATTCTTCTTCATTTTGATAGCCCATACTGCTATGTTTCCTAGTCTGAAGTTATGAACCATGCTCTATTTGAGAAATCAAAGTAATGAAGATAGAGAGGAGAGACTTAAGGATATATACATTTTATAAATTTTTAATTAAAACGACAACTTTATCTTTTTCTTCTCTTTTATATAACTTTATTAATTGTAACTCAAATAAAGGATTATAATTGAAGTTTAAACGTGTATTTAATTGTGAAAACCAAAGCTCCAAGACAACAGTTGAGCTTAAACATACCGAGCTAGGCTCGACTAAATGCTATTCGATCTATCTTCTCATTTTGCTGATTCAAAATCGATTTATTACCTAAGGTCACGATACTTAAATCTAACTCCTAAATGGATTGAATCAACTGTATTCTTCTCCCAGGTAGAGTTTGGGAGGTTCATGAGTGAAAGACCAGCCACTTAATATTACTACTGAACAACAATGACATCGCTACACAGCAACTAATAAGATCGCGGATAAGCATAACAGCCAATATATATATGCAGAAATTGATGCACAAGTACATGAAAATGCATGATCAAGCACATGATTGTAGGATGATCAAAAGAGAACAAGCATATTTGCATCAATGAAGCAGAAAATCCTCTAATCTCACAGTAAATCGAGTATCAATATACAAAAGAAGCATAATAGAGATTGAATATACAGATCTTAATTAAATTGGAGCTTCATATATGCAGAATACGAAAGATAATAATAGTAAAAATGTAAAGGAACTTTGTTGAGATCTTATAGGACCTGGTGCTTGCGTAATCATAGAGCTTTCCAGTGCTGGAGAAGATTATCACTCCTACTTCGGCATCGCACAAGATCGCCAGCTCCTTAGCCTTTTTCAGCAGTCCGCTTCTCCGCTTCGAGAACGTCACTTGCCTGCTAGTGGAATTGTCGATCCTCCGAATCACGATCTTTCCTCTCCCCATCCTTAACACCTCCAAGCTAGGTTTTCTAGATAGAGAAAGTAGGAAGTTCAAATTCTGAGATCAGATAATGAAGAAAAGGAAGGGAAAAAAAATGCTCCGTTTGGTTCCGAAAAATCATCGATGGGAAAGGAAACTCCGAGAATAGCGGAATAAAGTAAGATTCCAATTTTCAGTATCTTTTCCCTGGGATTTCTCGGTAGCCAAACAGACTGTAAGTGAATCCAGGTACGGATAAAGAAATTTTCGGCGAAAATCAGAGAAATCTTGCGAGAAAACCTTACTTGGCAAAGCTTTAATGGAGACAAAGCCAGGTTTCGTAATCGTCGTTTCAGTTGGTTCTGATTCACATCATCGTCCTATATAAGGAAAGTGTGTAAAGAATTTGTAAGGACAGAAAAAAAAAAAGAAACCACCGATTCGGCGTAGAAAACCGCTAGTGGTTTCACTCTCAGAGTACGTGGCCCAATCAGATTCCCCGAGGATTGATAAAACCACTTGCCTTTTAAGTAGCGCCGTCTACCGTATAGATTGCCGACACGTGGGACAAGGGTGGGTTCCTATTTTAGGAAACTCGCTTTTGGAAATTCAGGTGAAGGTCGCCCACTTGCTAGTTGCTAATATGATATTGAAATGACAAATGTGTCCTACGGATGGCTGCTGAGGGTTGAGACGTTAAATTGAGTGAAGAGGTGTGTCATTGTCAACGAGGTCGCCACCTGATTCTTTCTGACCGCTTTGCATTTTGAGTGTACAAGTCTAATCAAATTTAATCATTTTTTAGCAACCCATTTTTCCAACTTTTCTGCCCAATAAAGAACACGACCTATTGGTTTTTACTTTTTAGCGCTTACTACTAACGTCAGGAGCGTTAATTGGACGGGACTAGTCCCTAGTTTCAGACACCAAATTCAAATGATGATCGATGACTACCCCTCCTCCTCTCAAATGATGCCTGCAGGCAAGGTGTGGTTTTCTCAATAGTAAAATAAAGAGGGGCAATTGTGCTTCTTCTTTTTTCTAGGTGTAGATATATATAATAATAAATAAATAACTAGGCCTAGCCTTTGCAAGGCTGGAGGCCCATCCTGAACCAGGTTAGGTTTTGAATCTTTAAATCAATTTTGCATCCCTAGCGGCCTTTGAATGATTTTAAGAAATAATACCAAACCATATATATATATATATGTATGAACTTAAGTGAACCGAGTATTTTGCATGGGATTTTATTAAAATATAATAAACACGGACTTCAGATAAAAATTCCTTTTAAGGATTAACTTTGAAATTTTCAAGAAAGTATTAAAAAATAAATGTTTTGACAAAATATTTTTATCATACTTGATCATATTATGAAAAATATAAAAATAAATAAATATAATTAAAATTTATATATTTTTAAATTATTTAAATTATCTTTTGTTCCATAGAAAATATTTTAAAAAGTAAAAAATATACATATATATATATATATATATATATATATATATATAAATTTCATATTAATTTTTATTATATTTTATGTTTTTTATAATAAAACCAAAAAAATAAATTTTCAAGTCATTTTTTATTTTGTTCAGACCTAATATGTTAATTTAAAAAAAACTAAATAAATTTAAAATAATATTAAAAAATTATTTATTAGCTTTAAATTTATTTATTTTTCTCTCGTATTTATGGACGTGATCTCGCGATGATGAAAGGAAACTTAAATATATTGAAATTCTTTTTTCGATTGAAAAAAAAAAAAGCAAAATAACTTATTTATTGATATTGGTTAATTTCACTTTTAAATACATTTACTTATCATTAATTTAAAATTTTATCCATTATTTTTCTCTATATTTTTTATTTATTAATTTCACTCCCCTTTTCGGTGGACCGTCCTATATCCTTGTTATGTATTAATTTCACTCTTTAAATCAAATTAAAAAGGCTATTTAAATAAATTTTAAATTAAGGATAGTAAGCACATTTAACGAAAATCTTAAAAAAAATAAGTGAAATTAACTTAATATGGAAAGCCTTTTATTCAAATTTAAAAAGTAACCTAAGAGATGGAATCTAAAAAAATTAAACAAAGTAAAACTTGCATTTGAAGAAATACAAGATACTCTCCACGCGTTAGGGTCACAACATTAAGCACTTAATCATCTTTATTATGGTATAGAAAGCGAGGATGTGTTTGGCATTGCACAATAAAATAAAAGGGCATATGGGTCATTAAGCTCTCAAGTTCTCTTCACGTTGACTGGGTCCACGAATCATGTTAACTGGCTCGGTAGATGCTGCCAAACAGGCTTGTGTGAACCACGTGTCAGTACAAAACGTGGAGAATGAAAAGTAAGAGAAAGAAGGAAAAAGAAAAAGAAAAAGAAAAGGGTTTTCCACTTTTGTGTTTTGAGGTTTCCAAATTAGGAAATCGAAGAAAGTGCTGCCAAATATCTCAAAATTTTGATAGAAAAAATATCTGATCCTTCAACGGTGCAAAGTACCAAGTTGGCACTTACCACTGTCTTCCCATCTCACATGGCTGCCGTATTAAATACTTGGACATTTAGAAATTGCAATATACATGGATCTCCTCCCTATATGTTTTGAGTAGACCGAAACTTTCACCAAATATTGGAACCACCGGCGGACTCAGCATATGTCCAGAGGTGGCAAGTAACCCTGAAAAAGTAAATTTTCACTAAACTAAAAGGCCAAAAAGACTTCATCAATTAAGTCAAATTTACTTCTGGCATTGCCCTTTTACAACCAATTTTTTTCTATTTTACCCCTATCCCACATTTATGACTCCTCCACTAGTGATTGGTGGAGGAGTATGTGTTAGAGACATTATACTTTTTTTATTTCAGTACAACAATAGAAAAAATTATTTATAGTTTACCGGAATTCTCACCTTCTTTTAAAGTTAAAATAGTATTTAAGGGTCGGATATTATTTATGACAACGGATCTGTTCAAGCATATTCATGACCCTCATATTAATATTTTTGAAAACTTAATTTGACTTAAAGTTAAATTACAAAAATTTTAAAAATTTAAAAATATTTGGACTTGCTATTTGTTTAGATTGGCATTGCCCTTTTACAACCAATCTTTTTCTATTTTACCCCTATCCCACATTTATGACTCCACTAGTGATTGGTGGAGTATATGTTAGATACATTATACTTTTTTTATTTCAGTGCAATAATAGAAAAAATTATTTTTAGTTTTACCATAATTCTCACCTTCTTTTAAAATTAAAATAGTCTTTGAAGGTCGAATATTATTTATGACAGCGGATCTGTTCAAGCATATTCATGATCCTCATATTAACATTGTTGAAAACTTAATTTGACTTAAAGTTAAATTACAAAAAATTTTAAAAATTTAAAATATTTGGACTTGCTATTTGTTTAGATTTTTTTTTTTATGTTGATAAGGAATTAAAGGTGTAGTTAAATCATAACAAGTTTAATATAAATATTGGTTTATTATTATATTAATTAAAAAAGAAATAAAATAATATTTTACTAAAATATAGCTGTAAATAACCATAATTGTGGGTTCCAATGGATGTTACATATGCAAAAGGACGGTCAAACAACCCCAGCTCCACCAATTAGCTTAATAGCATGAAATTTAAGCTACCCTCCATGCATATGGATATGCTCATTCTCAAGATCTAACGAGTGGTCCACCACCCATCCATTAGCATCCTCCACCGATTTACAAATTACTGCCATTCCCCGTAAGAGGAGAAAGGCACGTGTTAGGTTTTGATTACCCGACATGCACGTGAGGGAGACAAAATTAATCACCATTACCCAATCCACGTTGCTCTTTGCACGCCTTTATCGAGTTCTGTCCAATGCCAAACATCCTTGGCGCGTGTGAAATATTACTGAGTTTTGCTTACGGCAGTAAGAAGGATCTTTTAGGGTTTGGAGTCTGCCCTCAGATTTGTCCGCTTTTGATTGGCGGAAACCACGTGAAGAATATTTGGACCACCAATGAGATTCTTTCCTACATGGAAATTGGAAAACAAGACTGAAAGTTAAAATATTTTGGTGTTGATCCACACCTCCAGATTAATTATTATTAAAAGGAAGGGAAAGAGAAAAAGCGTGGACAAGTGTCAATCATCAGCCAAATCATATTCAGTACATGGACCAAGGGAAAAGGCGACCTCTCCTAATATTTTTACTCCGGAAGACAGTCATAGGCTGTGATGTAAATTCAATAAGTAAAAACCAATTCTCCCTCTGTACCCGCCTCATTTGAAATCAATAATGATAAGTAAACAGAAGGAGATAGTTGTGAGGAAAGAAAACGTGAGTGCGAGGCTGCGAGCCAATGAATAAACCCCATCTTTTCCTTTTTATAAAAGGTGGTGTGGCTCCGAAAGCATGAGGGTTGTGGGAAGAAAGCCGTACCTTTTGGAAGCACAATAGAGATATCACCTTCACTGAATGTGTATGGTTCGGTTCTATTTACGGGACCACAATCAAAATATAAATAAGGCCCATCCCTACAAAGTATTATTACATTTAATTTTTATTTGTATGTGTTTTCTTTAAACCGTATTTAAATATTTTTCAAAAGAAAAAAAAATGTTTCTCTTTGTTTGAAAACTAGTCAATTCAAGGGGGGAAAAAATTATTGGGTGTCTTAAATGGTAATGAGAGGAAAAACTTAAATTTAGTTTGAAAATTTTGAAAACTAATTTTATCAATTTATTAAAATGAATTAAATTGACATTTTAAAACTCACGTATAATTACTTAAATTTTGATAAATTTTTTTATATTAAATTTTATTAAAATAATTTATTATTATTAACATTAACTTGAATCCAAATTGACATCAATCTCAATCGTAATCAAACTTGATTGAATAAGTATTTTTTCGTCATTAAAAAAGAGGCTTAATTTTAATTCAAATATAAACCCACCAAGTGAGTTTAATTATTTTAAAAAAAAAAACAATCAAACTATTCCAAAGGCGATGATAATTATAATATAAATAAATGAAAATGAAAATAAAACAATTGAGAAATGTTGATAAATTTTGGAGGTGGTGGTTTGGTGTCATTGAAGCACCGAGAGAGGCCAGAACCGAGAGAATGGATGGTTTAAAATAATATAATCACTCCACGCCTTTAACAAAAAAGCATGGACAAGTGTCAATCATCAGCTTAATGATATTCAGTACAGAGACCGAGAAAAAAGTTATCCTTCCATTACTTTAATTACAGCCCTAACGCCCGAAATCATTCTTTATTCTCTTTTAAAATTAATTCTTTGTGGGTTGCGAGGTTCATGTGGTATATAATATAATCAAGGAGAAGCAAATGATCTTTCTCTTTTCCCAAGGAGAGATTTCGATACTTAACTCCTCGCTCTTCAACGATGTGACTCACTATAATTAAGTTGCAACTTTACCTGCCACTTATATGCAGGGTGCAACTTAGGCGGGTTCATCCGATCAAATTCTACCTTCATATTTCAATAGATTTTGACAAATATTTTAAATATTGGAAAAACTAAAATTTGAATAAGTCGAGACTAATTTAAATACAATTTAATATTTTTATAATATTTATTTTAATTTTTTTAATATTAAATTATAATTATATCATGTATATATAAATTTACTTTATATTTTTGTTGCTATTTTTAAATTTTGTCTTATTTATTATTTAATTTTTGTTATAATTTGTTTTTTAAAATATTGATTTTGAATAATGTAACTTAATCTATCCAATTAACCTGATTTTAATCATATTAACTCAATTCAACCTAATTATAAAAAAAGAGATTAAGTTGAGTGTCTCAAGTTATAAATTGAATTGAGTTAAGTTTTAATTGATTGTTTTTTAATTTGAATCGAATTCTGGTTAATCAAGATAAAAACCCTATTTATATTGTATGTTTTTTTTTATTTTTTATAATATAATAAATATAATAAAGATAATTTTTTCATATAATATTATTTTATCGTTATTTTCATTATTTTCTTATTATGTTTAATTTTACTTCCTACTTAACAATTAAAAAACAATTCATATTTATTAAGTACTAAAAAAAAATATGACTTCAATTCCAACACTACAACATACCAATACAATTTTCCTTTATAATTAAACTTTTATGACGAATTGGAGATTTTTTTAAATATATTTGAAATTTGTATTTATTGAATGGAGTTAAGTCATCAAAAAGAAATAAAACTTTTATTAAAAGATATAAATGTAGAAATAAATTCTAAATTTTTGAGACTTTTTTTTTATTCTTATTTTTAGATTAAAAAATATAACTTACTCGAAAAAGTAGTGAAAGTTGGAGGTGGAGCTGTCACTGAATAATGTTGTGGCAATTAAAGAAACCCAAATAATGATGGACAAGCTTACCAATGAAGGCAACAACAATTGGTAGGTAGAAAGGGCAGTTACCACCTTCTACTTAATTTAAAATTTTGAGGCGATATGGAACCTTTCCCCGCTTTTCAAACACATAATTATAAGCAATCTCATGGGATTCTCTTCCCATGAACAAAATAAAATTATCAGGTGAGATGACCGGAAAGCAAAGAGCAAAAGCAAAGGATGCAATGGAATGTTCTTTCCTAGAGATGGCAACGGGGCGGGTTCGCGACGGTCACCCCCATCCCAACCCCACCCCGTTTATTTGAAACAATTCCTATTCCCTTCCCATTTAAAAAGTTAAATAGGGCAGGGCGGGGGGGCGGGTATGATAAATTCTCATACCCGTCCCGTTTAACTTTTTTTTTTTGAATTTTATTTTATTTTTAAAAAATTCTTTTAAAATTTTTAATTATATTAAAATAAATATATTTTATAAATAATTAAATTATTATATTTTTTATAACTTATTTTATTAAAAATATTTTTTTATTATCTATATATTAAAAATAATAAAATAAAAATTAATTTTAAATTTAATTTTATATATAATCGGGACAGGGTGGGGCAATACCCAAACCTGCTCCGAGTTTTTAAAAAAATTCTCAAATTCGTCCCAAACCCGTTTATTAAAATTAAACCACGTCCCATTAGGGACAGGACGGGTACTCGAAAAGACCCACCCCATTGCCATCCCTGTTTTTTCTTTCTTTTGTAGGCTCTAGAATGGAAGAATTGGTTTTACCATTATCATCCATTAACGACTATTTTTCAAATGCCCGTTCCCAAGCATGTGTAACAGTGATTGATTTTAAGTAGTTTTTTTTTTTAATATTTTTAATACTTGAAAACAACTCTTTCGATAAAAAATTTTAAATACAAAAATATTAAAAATATTTTTTAAAATCACTATCAAATAGATTCTTAGAGTTTGTTTTATATAAAATTTAGAAAGTGCTTCTAATATTTCTAAATATTTTGAATTTTTTTATCAAAATAGTTGTTTAAAGCCTTCAAAAAAATTAAAAACACCTACTAAAATAATTATGAAATAAGTTCTTAAAGTGCATTTAACAGTAATTTTAGGAAGTGTTTATAATATTTTTAATATTTGAAAGATAAAAATTTTCAAATATTAAAAATATTTTTTAAAATCACTATCAACAGACTTTTAATAAATATAATTACAAAATCTTCTCAATTTCATACTATTACAGTTTTGTGACACCATAATAAGAGCGTAAAATAATATTATTTTTTAATTCAAAGGAATGTAATAAAGCCATAGTACCATAATAAGAAAATGACGTGAAAATTTATTTTAGACGCCAATGATAAAAAATTACCAACCCTCTTTTTTTTCATAGCAAGCTATTTCTGAAAATGATGGGGGCTTTTTCTTCGATTTCCCAAAAAAATGAGTATAATATATATATATAAAAGAATTCATTAAATTTATTGAACTAACTTGCCGTTGATGTATTGTTTCATTGAGATTCAATTCAAATCATGATGTCATTTTCTTATTTCTAAACGAGTCTTCTTAATTTTTTTAGGTTTAGGCTCTATTCTGGGTAAAGATTCAATCAACTTCGAATTGCACATATAGGACAAATGCCCCCAATACCACTTCTTTTTACTACAACTTCCCTTCTTTAATTTATTTCTTGTCTTCATCAAATATTTAACTATTCATCCCATTTATTGATTGATTAACCGTTTAAGATCACTTCTATTTCCATTCATAAATAAAATCATTTATGATACAATTTTAATATCAAAATATATGAAATAACTGATCTTATTTCTATCCCAAACTAAAAAAGTGTCACCAAAATTAGAATGTCCCTAACGCTGAATAAATAATTAACATTACTATAACTAAAACTCTTAATTTTACTTCAATTATTAATATTTTTATTTATATTATTTATAAACCCGATCTTCACTTCCACTGATATTTTCAACAGGATCAAGTCCTAATTCAAAGGAACATAATAAGAAAATTACATGAAAATTTATTTTAGACATCAATAATAAAAAAATTAACCAAAAAATTGGATGCATAATTTTCACATATATATATATAATATTTAGACTTGTGGCAGGATTAACAAAAATTTTCTTTTTACGTGGAAACCAAAATAACATAACAAAATTGCTATTAATCATGAATGAAGAGAAGTTTGAACTGAAAGAAAAGGGAGAAAGAAAAAGGGCAAGAGCCGCTTAAGCCATATTATGAACTGAACGTTATCTAATTTCATAAAATATAAAAGGGCTATATGACATAGGGCTATGCCAATTTTCACATGATGTTAAGCAATGGGTTGACCTTATTTGAGTTGGAATTTCAAATTTAAAGTCGGCCCAAATTCGACTCCGAGTCCGAAGCATTACCAAATGGCCCCGAACTTTGGGCCCAAGTTCATGTTAACTACGGACCGTAGCGGGTGCATCACACGGATTCGAAGGAGCGTGGGGTGACTGAGCTAGAATTTTCCTAATCAAACAACGTAAGACTATAAAGGCGTCTTCAGTGAAACCAATCGACACTTACAATTTAAGTTCCTACAAATCGAAGATCGTCCAAAGAAAATTCCGAGGTAAATAAGAATGCTGAATCTATGTTTATGGTCATATTAATTTTGCCTTTTATTTTATTTTAATTTTAAATTACAATTAAAGTGTTCTGTATTATGATTTTGTACGATTTCTTGACCTAAATTTAATAATTTCTTCTCAATTCTATTTGTTGATGCAGAATTTTGATCAAGAGCGAGCTCTTTGTGATTATATACGGTTCCATGGCGATTGCATCCAATGAATCCACGAGCATCTGCAGTCACTGGTAGTAAAGGTTTTTCAATTTTTTTTTTATTTTGGTCTTGTCATGAATAAGATTTGGGGATTTATGATCGTTGCTTTAATTGGTCCATTAAATCTATGTTTTCGGTGTAACTCGCCTTTTCTCGATCTTAGCGGTATAACATTGCATAAATATTTATTGGTAATTGAAATTTTTATTCCTAACGTGTTTAAAGCCTGTGAATTGTGGTGCGAAAATGCTTTGTTCTGCGGCTTTATGATGGATGGACTTTTTCTCTTTTTTTCCTCGATCATTATTCTCTACTGGATCATTTTTTAAAGTTCTTTTTAGATCATGGAAAGTTTGAGGGAAAGAAAATGACGAGTGTAGGAAAATAAAATTAAGTTTAAGCTGAATAATTATTCTTTCCTCCTCACTTAAAATAGGTTAATTTCATTCATCTCCATGATATTTTGGCTAAATACACTTAGGTGGTGTTTGTTTTTTTACTTAATTCTAAATAGAACCTTAATACTTAATAGTATTAAATATTAGGATGTTTGTTTTTATAGTATTTTATTTCTATTAAGTATTAAAAAGTAAAAAAAACCATTGTGTTATTTTTTCTATTTAGAAAAAGCCACATATTTTGGCTTTTTCTATTTAGTAAAAAGTTTATAATAAGTCATGAAAAAGTAAAAAAACAAACAACCTAAATTCTAAAACTAAATGGTTTTCAGCAAAAAGCCAAAAAAACAAACACCACCTTAGTGTTTGTTTGTTTTATTTAATTCTAAATAGAACTTAAAATTAAATAGTGTTTAATAGTGTTAAGTATTAAATGGTTTGTTTTTAAAATATTTTATTTCTATTAAGTATTAAAAAGTAAAAAGATCAAGAGGTTTGCTTCAGTTTCAATAGCCTCCTTTTAGCATTTAGAAAGAGTTAAATATTTTGGCTTTTGCTTTTTTCAGTAAAAAAAAATTTAAGAAATAAGTGATAAGTCAACAAAAAGCAAAAAAATAAATTTTTTGAAATCTAAAAGCAAATTGTTTTCAGTAAAAAGTTAAAACACAACCAACACCTTAATCTTATCGGTTTGAAATTTCATCAAATGCCTCCTTGATCCTTTTCTTTATTATTTTTACTCACCTCCTCTCACTCAAAATAAGGGAGGTATCTAATAAAACTTCAAATTAATGAGAGTTGGGTATATTTAGTCAAAATCTGAAGGGAGATGAATGAAATTAACCCTTTAAAATATATAAGTTTTTAGATGTTCATTTCTCTTCCAATTTTTCATGGGAAACCGAACAAGAGAATTTGATTTCTCTTCACTTCCCTCCTCTCCCTGCTACTTTCTAAGATCCAAAAGTAGCAGCCTTGTCCTGCAATGCCACAAACAATATTTCTCATGTGCTATGGGCATCCACAATGCCTGGGCCATTTTCTTGGTATTCTTTTAGTCTATCTGTTCTCGATGGCTTTTCTTGCTTTCATCTTGATAGTAGCAAAAATAATGAAACAATTCAACTAGCACTACATATGCTTCTTTGAATGGCAAGGGTAGCGAATCCCTAGGATATGGTCTGTATTGAGATAGCCAGTTAGGGGGTTCGGTTTTGTATGAGCCTATGGGATTAAATAGGTTTGAGGCTACCAAAAAGAAAAATCACTTGTGTGGTTGCTGACTTACAGTATAACTCATTATGTTGAAGTAACTTTTTCCTTAGTCAGATCAATCAATATGACTTCTTCACTCAAATTGTGCATGTTGTGGTACTGCTTATTTGTGTAACATATCAATTACCATACGGATTGTTGCCTTATCCTCTTGGTTCACTTGACATGTATTTCTGGGGTCTTGCTGAAATTGCAAAATATTTCGTATGCTAAGAATAAATTTTGTCCAAATGAATTAAAGATAACAAGAATATGAGAAGGTAGTAACTGGAATTTTACTGGAAATTATAACTTGTGATTTTGAAGGGAATCATGATGGCATACCTCATAAATTTGTTAAATAAGCATTGCGAGTTGGTGAAGCATGTGATTGATCAATTTGATGGAAGAATAAAGTGAATGGTGCAGAGTGACTATGCAGCCGGGAACTATGCAAGTGTCTTTTATTTTAAAATTTTTATTTTTTATGGTGGTCCTATGGTCCCTATCCTAATTTCATGTGGGGTACAACACCAACCCAACTCTCTATCCTAGGCCCTAGATAACTTAAATGAAACTGCATATTCTCCGATTAAGATACAGAACCGGTTGAGATATATGGTATTACTTGCCATTTGAAATGGTGGCATTTCTTGGCAATAGTTAAGTTATGTTGGAACTGGACATGTTTTGGCTTTCCCATTATCTTTCTTTACACATGTTTATAGTGTTTTAGCTTTAGATGGTTGGTTCCAAATCTAGAGAAATGGTGAGAGTCACTCTGTTTAGATTTTGAGAAAGGAAAAGAGTATGAAGGAATAAATATTTAATTCTTTTGTTTAACTTATCATGGAAAATAAGAACAAAAATAAAATATAATGGAAATTATTTTAAAAAACTTGTGCTATGTCAAATTCTCCATTCATTGAAAGAGAAATTAAATTGGAGAAGCATCAAATAAAATTTATTAAGCTCAAACTTATTTTTTATTTTCCTTTCCCCATTCCTTCCTTTTTTCTTTTGCTCTCACTTTTCATGATCTAATCGAAGCCTTAGTCAAATCACTTTATATCTTAGATTATTATCTCTTTTCTTTCTTGAAAAGATTCAAGTTGAAAAAGGAATACTTATGAAAAAAAAATTTGATAGTTAGCTTAACCACTTGTCCCAAGTTGAGAACATTTTCTGAATCATGGGAAATCTTTCCTTCTTTTCAATACTCTCTCTTGTTTCCTTGTTCCAATTTGAAAGTTAGATCTTCTAAAGATCATTTCCTGAATGTGTCCCTGTGTACACCGATTGCACCCCACCCCCTCCCTTTTTTCTATTGGTGCTATTTAATACACTTTTTGCTTGCCTAAAAAGAAAGGTTTTCCCTGAAGGTGTAACTTGATGCTTTCTTAATATTTTGAATGTTGCATTCATCTTCCAATAGTTAGTGGTTTATTCGTGTTCACTAAGTTAATAAAATTTTCAGTTAACCTCTTTTTCAGTTGTCTAACCCACGAAGTCTGCTGACTACTGAATGTTTCATGTTTTCAGTGACAAAGCTATTCCTTCTACAAATATCGATTTGCACTATGCTCATTGCTCCCGAAATCTGGAAAGATGTAAACATTGTGGTGACATGGTTCCAAAAAAACATGCTGAGGAACATTACTTAAATACCCATGCTGCGGTAGGTGAATTTATCTTAGAAAGTCTTTTACCACATGAAATACCATGTCATGTGTTCCCAAAGGACTTATTCACTGTTCTTTGTAAGTAAAGCATTTTTTATTTTTTTTTGTTTGTTATGAAGAGTTACTTGCAATTACTTTGGCAAAATTTTATTGGAAGGAATTGCAAGGTCAAGTTAGTGGTATTTCTCTCCGTTCTTAAAAGATATGCTGTCATCAATTTCTGCGCTATTTGCCCAGAAGGTTTGACCAGTGCACATACAGGAGCCTATAATAAGCAAAATGGGCCAGCCCTACTTTAGACCATTCCCAGGTGCAAAGCTTCAGGATGGCTTGGGACAAAGTGTCACCAGATGATTTCCCTCTCAAATTGGCCATTTTTACCTCAGTAGGTTAAGGATACACCCCAGGTAGCCCTCGCCCAACTACTGAAACAAAGGCCTCAAGTCATTCCATGAACCTATGGGACCACTCATAGGCAATATCTGGCCTTACTTCCTACTTGGGGAGGATACATTTAAAAAAAGAATTGGGTTGTCATGAAGAAGTGCAGATTTTAAAGATACTATAACATTTTTAGTTGTGATTTTTTAATAGAGGTTGCTTGAAGATGTAGAAGCTGCATATAGACTATATATTTATGTCATACTCAAACTAAGTATTTTCCTTTACATTTTTGCCATAACTATTTTGAGCCTTTTACATTTAAGCTAAAGCATTTGATGGAGGATCCCTAAATAGTATAACGGTAACAATGTTGTAATAAGTGGTGGAAAATGGAACGGTGTAACCAACCCCTGATAATTGGGGTAAGGTTTTGGTTGAGTTGATTTTTCTTTTTCTTTTTCTTTTTTAATCAAAAACAAAAAAAAATGTATTAAATTATGGATAAATCAATATAAAAGAAGGATGAAGAATCCTTCTTAAAATATAGCGAACTGATAAAAAAGTATGCTTAAAGCCTCCAAAAATATTGAGTAAACTTATGTAACTGTAAAGTACCACATGGGAATATACAAAAAAGAATTCATTGCTCGAAATAGTTTTGGTTGGGTTGAATCAAGTTCTATATTTTATTTTTTTATATGTATTGCACTACTAACAAATTTGTATTACCAGGTATCCTGCTCACTCTGCAGTGAGACTATGGAACGTGAAATTTTAGCTGTTCATAAAGGTGAAAATTGCCCCCAAAGGATTGTCACATGCGAATTTTGTGAGTTTCCTTTGCCTGCAATTGATCTGTCAGAGCATCAGGTACTGTAACTGTCAAGCATATTGAAGTGGAACACATTAAACCTAGTGATATATTTTGGCTGCAATTTTGGTTGTGATAGTTTTGTGTTGTTTCTAATTTCTAGGAAGTATGTGGCAACCGAACGGAATTATGTCATCTGTGTAGAAGGTATGTTAGACTGTGTGAAAGGAATGGCCATGAAGCCATGTGCAATGGTGCACCAGATAACAGTGTTGGTGTCCAAGATAATGGTGTTGGTGTCTCAGATCATACCGTCAGTTCTTCAAGGTAGATAGTGATCTACTGTTGTTTATCTTTTGCATCTATGAATAAGTGCCTTTTTGTTCTGTTTCTTCAGATATGCTGAAATCCCTTGGATGTTGAACCTACTAGTAAATCTTCCCATGCCAACTTCTAGCTAACTCTTAATGGGTTAAATTTAAGGGCCATGTAGAGATTTTCTTTAGATCACTTTGATGTTGGTTTTTCTATCTTCCTCGAGAGTTTTTTCTAGAAACTACATGATGCTCATTCCTATTGCCCTTATAAGTTAATGGTTCTGCACTGGCCTCTTATGCCATATATAAAATATGTTCCTGTAAAGGAAGAAAGTAGAAGATATTGATCAAAGAGATACTGGAAATATGTTGTGAGTCAATTTGAAAAACCTGCCTTAGGATTGCAGTAATGCAAATAAGGTGAAACCTTAAGTTTTTAATTAGTGGGATGACTGATGGATTTGGAGATTGAAGCTAATCTTGTGTTAATTGGATAGTATTATTATTAGTGGTAGTAGTTGAGTGAGGACCTTTTTTCATCCAACCCAAACTAAATTACCGAACAATGGTCCTCACATTTCCAACATATTACAGCATTAGTACAAAATTCTAAATTGCTTGGCCAAGCTGCTGGACTCCCTACATGGACTCTCAATATGCATAACCTTATGTAATATCATTTATGTCAGATGGCTTAGAGATAAACCTATTTGACCCAAAATCCACTTCTGTCGATTATAACTATGTTTTATTTTCCCATTCTAAGCTGTCACCATTTACTGTACTGCCATCAGGATCTTTGGAATTGACCTGAAATCTTCTAGTACCATGGATTTAACTTAAAATTTCATGCTTGTGGTTCATTTGGAATCTGCCAGAAGGGATGCAAGAGCAGCTGAGAGAGAACAAGGTGGGCAAAGAAGGCCGCCGCTACAGGGGTTTTCACAGAGACGTCTTCTGTTCACCATTGCAATTACAGGCATTGCTGTTTTATTAGGATCACTCTTCTTCCAGAAGAAAACCGAAAACCACTGAAATGCATTTGGAGTAGGAAGGAACAATTTGAGGATCTGCAACTCTGCTTTAAAGTTGTGTATTCATTTGTCTGGATCTAAATCATTTTGAGAAAATGCTACTATAACCGTTGAACTCATAAGGATGTCACTTATATATATATATACATTAACCAAGAAAGATTGCATATTATTTGAAATTTTCTGTTCATACGTTGATTGATTCACTTCATTTGCATGAAATATGTACAGAAGCCGAAGGTTTTTCTCACAGGATCGGGCTGCTTTTCTTCCAAATGCTGTTTATTTGAAGCTGTTTGCAGCTTGCTTCAAAATGCCAAAAATAGTGGCTGATTTGCTAAGCAGACAGGCTCCACTCTCCCCATATCAGAATCCATCTTCTATTTACCTTTGCTTATAAGATTGGTTGACATTTGTAGATTTTGCATCAACCATATTGGTCCTCCATGAAAGAGCCACAAAAAGGGCAAATTTTTTTTGAACTCCCGGGTCAGATTGTCAGCAGAAAACAAATATGATATTCTAAAATTTAAGATAATTGATTGTTTATATGTTTGGTGCTGTGATTATTATTCTTATTCCAGTTATTTGCTGTAATAATAGCTATTTATATTTTCATTTTTAAAGAAGTTGAAATTATTAAGACATGACGATAATTTTTTTTGTAGGTTATTTGATGAAAAGGATGAATTAATCTCAATTTTATAATATATACATTATGTTCAGCTGCAAGATTTCGACGGCATTGAAAGAACAGCAACAGAAAAATTCACTTTTAAACTTTTTTTAATGTAAATAAAATTCCTTGCCTCTAACTTATAACGTAGGCATAAGTTGGCATACAAATTAAAATCTTCCGATCAGACAAATTAAGAATACCTCCAGCACTGAAGACAAAAGCGTTGGAGATTCATTGTTTGGGAGAAGCATATCGAAGATGCGGAGAGGAACAAGGAGGATACTTTGGAGAAGGGTTTCGAGGTGACCGCCGCCCAGAAGAAGTGTATGGAAGCGCATTCCGATTACTAGGAGCCGGTGGTTAGGGCGGAGAAGGCAGCCGAATTTGAGGGATTCAAAGCAAGATAAGGAAGGTGGAATTCCGGAGGAAGATTTTTGTCTTGGTGTTAAGGTGGTTGGGTGATGACTCGCAGTTGTAATCCGCAGTGGAAGAAATTTCCGGTTTTTTGTTTTACTACCTTACGGTGAGCGCCGCCCTGAAGAAGTGTACCAAGGGTATGCACTCATAAGGCCATAACCATAGGCCTATAATACAAACGAAGTATATTAGAGACTTATAATTAGATACGGCCTATAACACATGAGGGGGTATTAGAGCATAATATATATTGTGAACCATCCAACAACAGTTTCGGGCCTCACATGAGGAGAGCTGTGTGAGCTCAAATCCTACTAGCTTAAGCTTTTAAAAAAATTGATAAAACAAATAATTTAAATCCATACTATATACTACAAACAAGCAAACCAACCTTTGGAACCGTTACTACTATAATGACTTCATCAAAGTCTCTTTAATTTTGTTTATCAGAAACAAGAAGGCCTATCCCAACTATTTGGTGTCAAAATTATGAAGTATAACCTAATCTAGAGAATATTATAATTGGTTCTCAACTAAAATCAACTCTTTGCTAATTGATGCCAAATTCATAGGCGGCCAATTAGTGGTGGAAGAGGGACCTGCTATATACCTGGGTCCAATCTGTTGGTAGATAGTGAAACCTACCTATTATTTATTTACTTTAAACTCATGCAGCAAAGAAGTAACCCTTCACAATTCCCCACAATTGAAAAACTTAGGTCCTAGCAACCAAACATATAGATGATGTGGTAAGTTAATCATATGTTCATTCCTGACATCAGATGAGGCAATAGGGGTTTTCGAGGAAAGGATACATCAAGGTAATGGATAGCAGAAGCAAAAAAGTAGTTTAAAATCCAACCAGATCATATATTGAGACAACATTACAGTTTGAAAACCAGCAGACCAAATACACACATACAGATAAACATCAACTTGAGGTGCATGAAGTTCTTTTAATCCACAATCTAGACCAAAAATCCCTTCTTGGGTTGGATTTGTGATAAATATATATAATCAAGGTTAGGATACTTTTAATTAAACCTCTTGAAAATATCCATCAAGTGAACATAGTTTTTCAAGGTTTTACATATCACCTTGAGATAACCATCAATTGAGACAACATGATAGTGTCAACTACTGAAAACCATATATGAATGGAAAACTTATCAAGATAACATGCTAATTTAAGGTCTTACTGCCACATATCAAGAAAAAATGGAACAATGTCAAGCTAATGCCCAGCTCGTATGCAGTCTTAACGAACAGGCAGACACATGTATAGACAAACAACAAAGAGGAGAACAAATAGGCAAAAAGGTTCGAAACCAATATCTTTGGGAATCAAAATTCTGATACCATGTCAAACTACCAATTGCCAAAAGTTTGAACATAGGAAACATGCTAACAGCATATATCAAACTAATAATTGAAGGTTGTTTCTATACATATGCACACTTTTTATTTAGGAGTTACTCCCTTAGTAGCAATAGTTGATGGGTACGTCTTGTGTGACAAAACCTTGCACCTATATGCCTTTTGAGGCACAACATAGGTGTGAAAGCCAAGCATCAAGATGATATTTAGCTAAGGCAACTTCCTACCACCTTTCAAGAACATGAATGTTTAAATAATCCATCAATTTTTTTTTTTGATAAGTAAAGAAAATTCATTTATAAAGAGACGCCAAAAGAGCGACTCAAGGTATACAGCCTATGTAAGGTATACAAACCTATACACCCGCCACCAAAAGAGACCAAAAACATATAAGAGACCCACCAACCAAAAGGCCCAAAACCTTACAATGAACCCACCCAATCAATAAAATTCACCAAAGTTTGAGGGCATTCTACTATAAACAGCTTTGCCTCAGACCAAAGCGAGCATAAAAAGGAATATTTCAACCATTGTATTGATATATCATCATCCTTGAAGGCTAAACGATTTCTCGCCTTCCAAACCGTCCAAAAAATATGCAAGGGCGCCGCCTTCCACACTTTCCTGTGTTTCTTGCCCACAGAAGAAGTCTGCCAACCAAGCAAAGTCTCTCTAACTGAACACGGCATCACCCAAGACACCCCAAACAAAGAAAAAAGCAACTCCCATAAGACCCTTGTTTTGGAGCAGTGGAGAAGCAGATGATCTATGGTCTCCTCCTTTTCCATACACATGTAACATCTATTAGCCAATGACCATCCTCTTCTCTGAACAAGATCTAGGGTAAGCGCCTTACCCCATGCGGCCTCCCACGCAAAAAAGCTGATTTTGGGTTGTACCCACACATTCCAAATGCAGCTAGATGGGAAAGAACTAGGGCAGTCCGCTTCTAGAGCAAGGTATAGAGACTTAGCCGAGAAAATGCCACTCTTTGTTTCAGTCCAAACTACCTTATCATCTACGTCTCCAATGACTCTCTTCCCGTGAAGACACCCCAAAAATAATTCCGCCTCCTCCACCTCCCAATCGTTTAGGGCTCTTGAAAAACAAGGGTTCCAACCCCCCCTACCCCCTTGCACCAAGGGATCCCAAACATCCGCCACCCAAGCTTCCTTTTCAATCGATAAGGCATAGATGGAAGGAAACGAATCGCACAAAGGGGCATCCCCACACCATCTATCCCTCCAAAAGCTCACCCTCCTCCCATTGCCAACACTAAAAGAAATCCGCGCACCCACCAAATCCCAGTCCATCCTTATCCCTTTCCAGAGCCCCACGCCATGCGCCTCTCTCACTTCCCGCGTGCGCCAACCCCCTCTATCTTCCCCATACTTCCCTCTAATCACTTGATTCCACAAAGCCTCTCTCTCGTTTGCAAAACGCCAATTCCATTTAGAAAGGAGTGCCTTATTGAGATTGGAAAGGCATTTGATCCCTAAACCCCCTTTCTTCTTGCTTAAGCACACCACCTTCCATCTTACTAAATGTGGTTTACGCTCCAAACTGCCACCGCCCCAAAGAAAATCCCTTTGGATTTGTTCTAGTCTTCTTCTAACTGAACTTGGTAAACTTAGAACAGACATATAGTAAATGGGAAGGTTTGACAAAGCACTTCGGATCAAGGTTGCTCTTCCTCCCTTGGATAAGTATTGTCTCTTCCACATAGTCAATCTTTTGCGGAACTACTCTTCCACTCCATCCCACATTGCCACTGACTTAAACGGAGCGCCCAAAGGAAGACCCAAATACGTGGACGGGAGACTACCCACTTTACATCCAAAGTCCAAGGCAAGATCATCAATATCCACAACCCTCCCTACTGGAATAAGTTCACTCTTATCCAAGTTAATTCTCATTCCCGAAGCGGCCTCAAACCACATTAGCAGCCAACTTAGGTAAGTCAGCTGATCTTGGGAGGCTTGGCAAAACACCAAAGTGTCATCTGCGAACAACAAGTGTGAAATCTGAACCCCACCTTCATTCCTTCCCTTCACCTGACAGCCCGAGATATAACCATTGTCCACAGCCCTATTAAGGAACGAGCTGAAGACCTCCATGGCAA
Organism: Vitis vinifera; assembly: GCF_030704535.1. Classification (NCBI taxonomy): domain Eukaryota; kingdom Viridiplantae; phylum Streptophyta; class Magnoliopsida; order Vitales; family Vitaceae; genus Vitis; species Vitis vinifera. The sequence continues at coordinate 6,308,486 of NC_081822.1, read as the reverse complement.
TCACAAAGAGATAAGGCGAGAGAGGATCCCCTTGCCTTAAACCCCTTGAGCTTTGGAAAAAACCCTTAGGCGTTCCATTGATCAACACAGAGAAACTTGCAGTGGATATGCACCACTTGATCCACCCTAACCATTTCTCCCCAAAACCCATTTTCTGCATTACTGTAAGAAGAAAGGACCAGTCCACATTGTCATATGTCTTCTCTATGTCAAGTTTACACAAGATCCCATTTTCATTGTTCTTTAGAATCGAGTCAATGGCTTCATTAGCTATTAACACCGCGTCTAGAATCTGTCTTCCCTCCACAAAAGCCCCTTGAGCCTTAGAAACCACCTTTCCAACCGCTCTTTTAAGTCTATTGGCTAAAACCTTAGCCAACCACTTGTATAGGCTTCCCACTAAACTTATGGGCCTGAACTCCCTCAAATCCTCAGCCCCCATTTTTTTTGGGATTAAAACCAAAAAAGTAGTGTTTAGCCTTTTCACAAATTTACCATGTTCATGAAACTCCCTAAAGAATCTCATCACATCTTCCTTCACAAAATCCCACGCAAACTGCCAAAAAGACATTGTAAATCCATCAGGACCCGGGGCTTTGTCCCCACTACAACCTACTAACGCGTCATGAACCTCTTCTTCCGTGAACGGCACCTCTAAAGCATCAGCATCCAGGCTCTGTAGCTGTTCACACTGCAGTCCAGCCAAAGAAGGGCGCCAATCCCCCGGCTTGGACAGCAGGGTTTTAAATGCATTTACTATCCCTTCACTCATCCCATTCTCCTCCGACTTCCACACATCAATAATCCCAATCTATCAAATTATGATGGTTGAAGCATACTTGATGTGTCCTACAAATGTGAGAATGGATCAGAATGGCTCTTTGGGAGGGTGTATAGTGTAGCATAACATGGCATGACATGACAAGGCATGCAAGGGAGCTCTGCCAACATGCACAAAGGCATGGCCAACCCTTGTAAGGACAAGGCTCTGGTGCAATATCATGGAAAGACTTAACAAAATCAAGAAAAAGCCATGAGAACAATGCTGTGGGTGGAGACAAGCTTGGTCATGGGTGCAATGCTCTGGGCTGGAGAAAGCAAGGTCATATCCTAGTCATGCACAACATCAACTGACATGGATAGAGGCAAATTGGCATTGGCTGCATGGCGAAGCAACCTAAGACATGGACAAGGCCAAGGCAAGCAAGCCAACATAGTACTGTCAAGTGTTGCATGGGTAGTGGGCCAAGTTCTGTAAGTGTTGCTGACATACATTGGGCTGAACATTGTATGCATATGCAAAGGCAGCATATGGGCTAAAGGTGTGCTATAGGAGCAGCAAAGGCTATGCCCAAGAGGAAGTGCTGATTGGGACAACTTTGTTCCTAGAGAGTTGGGATGGCTGAATCCTTGTTTAACCTGTGTTAAGTTCCACCGTGGACAAGTTAAGTTGGTTTTACCATGTTATGCTACCAACTTGACTAAAAAGTCATTAGGTACTAGGCCAACAATGAAAATCAAGCTAATTTGGGTTAAAGCTATAACAAACCCCTTAAGGATAACCTTCTTTGTATAGGCACATGGGCTCAATAAATGAGGAAAATAGATAACCCGGTTTAGGCTAAAAAGCTTAAGATGGTAGATAATAAGCTAACAATGTATATTAAGCCAACTTAGGCTAGAACCACACAAAGCAGAATATTTGGTGTGAAAAAATGCCCTATACCAAGCAGCATGACAATCTGAGTGCACACCAAACCCTACTCTGAGGCAACATGGTGAAAAGTAATGCACTTCCAACAACTAAGTTGTTATATTTTCTATTACAAGACTCTGGATGTAAGGACAACAGTTGGAAACCCAGGTCATGACCAAGATACTAAATACATTTGCATCATTGGTTTATCCCAATGATATGCAACTGCAATAAGATTTAGAATCAGAAAATATGTACCAAGTACACAAAAGGAAGTACAATGATAAGTCCTTTTGTGAGAAAATATTACCAAGAAATGCTAGCAGGAATAGATTGGCTGAGACTACCTACCTCTAATGGATTTGGAGAGATCAAAACAATAAATATTAAGTTAACTCCTATTGTAAAAGTACTCTGCCTCGGTGGAAAAGCAACAACTCTCTCTCCCTCTCTCTCTATATATATAACTGTATTTTCTAAACAGGGACTATATACCTGTATTTTCTGAACAGGGGCCTTCCAGAATATTAGAAATCATGAGGTATTTCATATAATAAAACTTATATGGAACACTTGGCCAGTTATAAAACTCCTAAGATTCATGACAAGGCTGCTAGTTTCTAGTTGAAGTCCTCAGCATGACCTACTCCTTTTATTTGATGTAAAATTAACTCACTGACAATTAAGCAAGCTATGGCATAGTTCATATGAAAAAATGCCTATTCATGACATGCAGCAACCATGCAGTGGGGTAGTAGAGCACATTAGCACATGATGGCAGCAAAACCTCATCCAAAATATTTTCCATAAAAGTCCAAGGTAACTCCTTTAAGTTTCCTGCCATCTTTAAAAGAACCCTTTCCTCAACTTCTAAATAATATAGATTATGAAGAAGAGGATCATTAAGTGAGCTGATTTTTTCAGCCAGATCATTAACAATGTGCTAAACATGTATTGGTACAGAATTTTAATGATATAGTGCATGCTCAGTAAAATTTCACTGTGATCCAGAGTAAGACTGGTTTTTTTTTTGGTCATATCTATACAGAAAAGCAAAAGGTAAAGGTCATTTTGGCAAAGGAAAAAACCTTCAAATCTGTGCTACAGCCTAATTGATGTATCAGTAAATAATAGATAACTGACTTAGAAGGTATGATCACAGCTCAATTTTTCATATCTATACAGCACATCAAAAGGTAAAGGTCATTTTGGCAAGAAAAAAACCTTCAAATCTGTTCTACAGCCCAATTGATGTATCAGCAAATAATACACAACTGACTTAGAAGGGATGATCATAGATATGGCTGTCACTAAACCATTTGAATTACTACTAGCATCATAGGTTTTAACTCGTAAAAAACATAAAATGCTTGAAAATTGTGCAAGTTTGGTGACCAACTTCCAAATTTAGTTATATCACTGGCATGTAAAGGCACATCTTTCCTTTCATAAAAATAGGAGTGTTTTCCAAATTAAAAGGACCCACCTCTAAAGTGAAAAGTTCTTTTCAAATAACTTCTACAATTAGTCTAAAATAGAGAAAAAGAAAATTATTCTTAGAAGCATGAAAAAACATAGTTAAATATCATTATACATACGTAGATGAAGAAAATTTTCAAATAAGAATAATACCATTAATCACTGAATCCAGAGTTTAGGAACACTAATAGATTTTCAATAAAATTCCTTACAAACTTGGCCAAGAAATAGGATTTGACATGATAACTTATACAGGGAAGTGACAATATTAGCTGACAAACAAGCTCTAAAGAGTTTCCAAGCACATTGTTCATTCTCTTCAGAATAACCAAAATCACTCATGTCAGAAGAAAACTAACCAGCATGTCGTAGTTATCAACACGATAACTTTGCAGCAAGATCATGTTATCTCCTCCAAGAGACTTCTCCACAATATCAATCAATGGCAAACTAGTGCTTTTGGTGCATCCCTCACAATGCCTCCAACAGAGTAGATGAGAGGTATGTGCATCTCTCAGGTATCTCAATTCCGAAATTCCCATGTTCTAATTTCAACCTAGAAAAATTTGACAAGATATTAGCAGAACCACCTTTTGCTATATAGTCTGCATAATAACCAAGACATATCAACCTATGCATCCTCTACACTCTTAATTTGTGCTAGTCAATGAAGTGCAAATAAAAATACAGAGAGGAAGGTTAGAAAGAAGGACAGGCCTTCACAAATTGTGTCTGCGAAGCAGTTTGTTGATAAGGTTTTGTCTCCAAAGGTTCATACATACAAACAAACTGTGTAAGAGGAAAATTAGATCATGATAAGGTTCTCCATTCTGGCATTTCCCATTCCCATGGTAAGTGCAACCCCAGTGAAGAATCCATGTCCTTGAACAGTTCTTAAGTTGAAGTTCACATTTAGCATTTCGTCCATTTGAAGATCTAGACACATTTATCAATAGCAACCAATGAATCAAATTTAATTCAATCTTCCAAATTAGCCAACATAACTCATAAATTATAACCTTCTTGTCAAACATGAAAATTACCACCTACCTGAAGCTGTATGGTATCCACAAGGCCAAAACGATGAACTTCAGGAACCTGTGTACAGTTGGTAGAAGTCGAGGATGCCATAGTGACAGTTTATGTGAAATTTCAAGTAAATGCACAAATGAAATAAACTTAATATAGGCATCAACTTCAAGAATATATTACAAGGAATATTTTTCTTTAAACAATAAAAAAAATAAAAAAATCATTTTATGTTGTTCCTCAAAAAAATGATTATTTTTTGTGGTAACTAATATCTATGGATGTGCAACTTTCCCAATTGGTTAAAGTAACCAATGGAAATTGCAATTATTTGAGCAATCAACAAATGTCATTAAGCATATGCCTTTGCTACCAAAATAAGCTTTGTAAACGAGCAGGAAAGGATAATTATCAATAATGGACCTTCAACTTTTTTCCTACCATTAAATTACCTTCATAGAGAGAGAAAAAAGTTTTTTTTCTATTTTCATATTAGTGGATATGTCACACAAACCATATTCCTTTGTTTGCACATGGAGTTTGGCATCTACGCAATGAAGTTATAACGACAATCACTTTTTTTTTTTAATCAAAAGTTTTGCAATCTCTTACAATGGACATCCATAATTGAGGCAATTCATCTAATCAAAAAAATAAAATAAAATAATTGAGGCAATTAAAATAACAAGGACTATTAAATTATTGCAGGTTTAACAACAATCAATAGGATTCAACAATCTTTCCTAGTCACATAACTTAGCATAATAGAGTGAATAAATTCCATATAGGATACAAGTTTCAACACCAAAATAGATCATTTAGATGTTAGGTCTCAAAGAAAATATGATGAAAACTGAAAAACTATTATATCCACTATCTAAGTATACTATAACCAAGTTACTCCAAACATCGTTGGAGTCAAGATTTCTTAAAGGAGAAATTTCAGAAAAACCCTTTGCATAAACCAAAACCAGAAAGTTCTAGACAATCACTTGGTATATTTCTTTTGGAAAAATGAAAAAGTCCTTGCAATAAATAGGTTCTTCCCTTTTATAATGCTAGTCTCAACCATTTTCTGATCGTTTCCAAGATAATTAGTAGCCTTTATATATTCATTTACCATAGTTCTAGGAAAAAAAAAGACTGGCCTTGTGACTCCTAATTTAATAACAAAAATCTCTCATGCAAACCTTTGATTATTTAAACTTGCTATCAATTCTTCATTAATGACTACATCGTTCTCTTCTCCTTAGAAGAACATCCTCGAGTTTGGTGTTGCTGGAGAAATTCTTTTACTTTCTCACCAGTGTACGAATATAAATCTGAAATGTTGAATGTTGAATCTATTCCCATATATTTGGTAGATTGGCCACATAAGCATTCTCCTCAACCTTCTTGATAATTCTGTAAGGTCCTATCTTTCTTTTGCTAAGCTTGGAATAAGAGTCGGGTGGAAATTTTTCCTTGTGTAGGTACACCATCACCATGTTTGCCTTCTTGGAAGCTTTAGTTGTGTTTTTTATTTGCATATTTCTCATACTTTGATTTCTTCATGCAGTTTTTTCCTCAAGTTAACCATGTTTTCACCCTTTAAGCTATTTCTTCCCATTTCTTGTAAAGGATCTAAATCATAGAGATGCATTGGCTGCCTCTCATAAACAACTTCAAAAGGACTTTTGCCTGTAGTTTGATTCCCAGAGTTCTTGTGCAACCACAACTTCCCATTGCTTAGAATTTTCTCCAACCAAGCACCTCAATAAATCTCCCAAACTTCTATTAGCAAACTCAGCTTGTCCATCCATTTGAGGATGATAGGAAGTTGCAGCCTAGTTCCAAGCTACTTCCATAAAACTCTAAAAATGAAAGAGAAACTTGGAGTCTTCATCTGATGTGATTGATTTTGGAACTCCATGCAATTGCACAATTTCTCAAAAGTGGAGATTTCCTATATTTGATGCATCCATAGTCTTCTTGCAACAAATGAAACAGCCCTTTTTGAAAAACTATCAACCACCACAAAGATAGAATCCATTCCCCATCGACTTCTAGGCAACCCCACCACAAAGTCCATGCTTACATCTTCCCAAGGAGCAGTAGGAACTGGCAGTGGAGCATACAAACCTATATTTTGAACTTTTTCTTTTGATTCTTGACATGTTAGATCCCCTTTTTACAAATTTGTACACATCCCTCCTCATTTTTAGCCAAAAGAACTTCTATTCAATCATAACATATGTTTTACCTTGCCCAAAATGTCCACTAAAGCCTCTACCATGCATGTCTTGAATGATCTTTTCCCTTAAAGTGCAATCTCAAACACAAAGTTGATTTCCTTTTAATAGGAAACCATCATGCAATAAATACTTTCTTGGCTGCCTGTTAATATGATCATTCCAAATTGAACCAAAGAAAGGGTCATCAGGATAAAGATCTTTGAAGGAATTGAAACCTTCAACATTAACAACCATGCTAGTTAAGAACAAATTTCTTCAACTACATGCATTTGCCACTTTGTTACTCACTCCAAACTTGTCCTTCATTACAAATGTGAATCGCTGCAAATAAGAAACCTAATGGGCATGCCTCTTGCTTAACTTTTGTTGGCTATTGAGATGCTTCAAAGCTTTATGATTTGTATGCAAAATAAATGCTTAATGTATCAAGTAATGCTCCTAATGCTTCAGACCCTAAATGATAGAATAAAATTATTTATCATAAGTGTTGTATCTCCATCTTATGTCATTCAATTCTTCATTGAAAAATGACACAAGCCTACCTTTTTGACTTAAAATAGTTCCAATCCCAATTATGAAGCATCAACTCTACTTTAAAGACCCATTTAAAATCCAGCAACACTAATACAGAGGCTGAGTTGAGCATCTCTTTAACCTTTTGAAAACTTCAGCTTGTTCTGACCATTGAAACCTCCCTTCTTCATGCAATCAGCTACAGGAGCAATTATGGTGCTGAAATTCTTGATGAAGCGTCTAAAATGAGGCTAGACCATGAAAACTGTATACTTCTCTCACTGTTTTTGATATTAGACAGCTTCTAATTGCTTCAACCTTAATGTTATCAACTTTTATCCTTTCAACACTAACTACATATCCTAGAAACAGTAAAGAATCAATAAAAAATCCGCACTCCTTCGTATTGGCATGAAGCTTTTCTCCTTTGAGAACATCTAATGCGTCCTTCAAGTACTACAAATGAGACTCCTTGGATGGGTTACAAATATCATCAATATACACCACCACAAACTTTCCAATGAATGCTTCAGAACTTGGTTCATCAAACGCATGAATGTGTTGGGTGCATTTGAAGAACCAAAAGGCATCACGGTCCATTCATGAAGCTCATGGTTAGTTTTGAAGGTTGTTTTCCACTCATCACCTTCCCAAATCCTATTCTGGAGATAGTAACTTTTAAGATCAAGTTTAGAAACTACTTTTACCCTATGCAACATATCTAGGATATCATCCAATCTTGGGATTAGGTATTGATACTTTATTGTTATTTGATTTATTGTCGACAATCGATGCACATTCTCTAGGTACCATCTTCTTTGGAGTTAATAGTGTTGAAATTGCACATGGACTCATTGATTCCCTTATACATCCCTTCTGCAGCAACTCTTCCACTTGTCTTTAAAGTTCTTCATGTTCTTTTAAAGGCATTCCGTAATGTGGCAGGTTTGGTAGGTTGGCTCCGGGTATAGTGCTCAATGCTTCTTTTTGGAGGCAATCCACTTGGCAGCTCTATAGGAAATACTTCTGCAAAATCTTCCAATAATGCCTTGGCTTTATTAGAAACATCTTGCTAATCTTCTAAGACTTCTTTTGCCAACAGAAAAAAGCCAACTCCATTAGCTTCAAACTCATTTAAAAAGCATCAAACATTCACATTAGATTGTCCATGTTCTACCTTAGACTTAACAAACACTTCTTTCATCGAGGCAAGTACTACCTTAAGGTCCATTTTTGTAAAAACCATAAACATTCTTTTCCAACAATTTTATTGTCAAATTGTCATGGCCTTTCAAATAACAAATGGCAGACTTCCATTTCCACCATATTGCATAAAACATTATCTAAATAGTTTTTCCCAATCAAGAAGGGAACAAGGCACTGATGCACTACTTCTACTTCACCTCCTTTCTTGAACCAAATGATTCGATATGGCTTTGGGTGTGGCAACACTTCCAAGTTGAGCTTTCTCACCATTTCTTTAGAAACAAGATTCTCACAACCCCCCTTCCCAATCAATAATAACATTGTAAAGCCTCCCATGTGAAGAACATCTAATTTTAAAAATATTATTTCTCCTCTAATCACTTTTTGATGCTTTTGAAGTGAACATTAAACGTCTTACCACTAAATTTGGAAAATCATGGTCTTCATATGTGATTTCATCTTTTGTGAATTCCAGCAACTCTCCACCACCTCGAGGTTCCATCACTACCTTCTCACTATCATTTGCAAATTATAAAAGAGACACTCTAGTCCTATCCCTACTAACTATGAACTCATCAAATAAACAACTTTCATCTGCTCTTGTCATCATCTTACTGAGGACATCCACTATAATGGTAAAAAAACTAACCTTTTGACTTCTAATTTAATAACAAACTTTTCCTATGCAAACCTTCAACTATTCAAACTTACTATCAATTCTCTATTAATGACTGCATGAACATGTGAATAAAATTTTGAACCTAAGAACTTCTCATCATTTTTGGAACTCTACCAACTGAACTTAACACATAATAATAATAATAATAATAAATAAATAAATAAATAGATAAATATAAATAAAAAGGTCTATGAAGACACAAAAGGAAAAAATGACTTTCAACAGGAGATTAAAAATCTTATAGCCTTTTCGTCATGGTTTTCTCAACTAATTCAGAGCAGAAGTTATTAAATTTGGTAATGCCCCATAGACAACATCAAAGTAACAATTTAATACTTTCTTTTCTTATATTTTCATCAGAACCAAACAATTATCAAATTCCAAGAAATCCAAAATTTCTTTTATTCGCTTGTCCTTTATTCTCTTTTTCTTCTTCTTTTCTCTGAAACAAGAACAGCAAGACTTTTTATCAAAACAGGAAAAAAGAAAAAAAAAATATTGAAAGACCAAAGAAACTTGTAAGAAATTATTCAAAATAAAAGAAAAAATCCAAAATTTTGAAAAGTGAAAAAAGGCAAATCAAGATCTGAAAAAGGAGAATCATAATCTGAAAGTAAAACAAAATGGAAATTCCTAGGAAAATTTTGAAGAATCACCCAAAAGCAAGATTAAATTGAAGAAAAATAAAGTCCTTAACTCACTTGAATCAAAACTGAAATGCCATCAGAATCCAAATGGAAAGAAAATTAATAAAAATAATGGAAAATAATCTGACGCACTAGTTCAACACTGATGCCAGTTACAAAAAGAAAGTGAATCAATGCAATACTACCATAAACATAGCCATTGAGAATATGGGTTCCCAATGTCAAAGAAGTAGATATTCTGAAAGAGAGACTCTTCAGAAACCTTTCAAACTAAATGGAAGCAATACAAAAAATTGCCTGATGGGCTCTGCATATATATAGTGAGAGAATTAGGGAACTTTGGAAGGCACGCAAATTGGGTAATTCAAACTCCAAGTAACAACAACAGATCAGAAAAAACCAAGTCATACATATTCAGATTACACAAAAAACAAATTCCATAAATTAAACAAACTCGTCAAACTGCAAAACTGGGAAACTGAATCCCTCTCTAGTTCAGTTTTCCACGAGGCACGATTCAATAAGTGAGACTCAACATATCATCTATTACCAATTTAAAGAGAAATAAAACTTTCTTGATCCAAACCAAACAGGTAATTCCAAAAAACAGTAACTCAAACAACTGAAATATGAATGCTTTTGAATGAATTGGAGCAAAAAAACAGCATCCGCTTATTCTTAATTCCCAAGAATCCCAACAAAAACAAAAATATTATAAAAAGAACTCAATTTTTTGGAGCAAAAAACAGCATCCACTTATTCTTAATTCCGAACAAAAGAAAAGTGCCATTAAAAAAGGTCAACTTAATCTCAATAACCCTTGGTTACCTCCAGGAATCCCCAGGCTATCACCATAAGGTACAACAAAAAACCGGAAATTTCTTCCACTGCGGATCATCACTGTGAGTAATCACCTAGCCACCTAAGACAATGAATTTTTTGAAACTCTGAATCAAATAACCTTATTTTTCCTTTGAAACTGCTTCCTCCGGATTAGCATCTTCCTTATTTTGCTCTGAATCCCTCGACGCTACTTCGCGCTCCAATTCCTCTTCCGCTGCCTTCTCCGCTCTAAGCACCGGCTCGTAGTAATCGGAATGCGCTTCCATGCACTTCTTCAGAGCGGCGGTCACCTCGAAACACTTCTCCACGATATCCTCCTTGTTGTTCTCCCCTTCTTCAATGCACTTCTCCCAAGCAATGAAGCTCTCCTTGCACCCACCTCCTTTCATAAACAAGCAAAACCCGCACTCTCCCTCTTCCTCTTCTTCTTCTTGGGTCTGTTCTCCTAGGTTTTCTTCTTCAATTGAAGGATTCGAGGGTTCGGTTGCCGTTAGATTTTCTGAAGCTTCCGATTTGGCTTCTAGGGTTTTAGATTCCGATGACGACATTCCGGCACTCAAAGATTCGCTCGGGTTCATCGGAGAACAGAATTCCTTGAATGGGATTGAACACAATTATTTTAGGGGCGGAGCTCTTGGTGGACTCTTTTTCTGCTTAAAACCTCCTTAAAACCCCATCAACCATCCGTCCTCTAGACAACTTGGGACTCCTATATCAACAGTGACCGTCCATCTTCTTTGTAAATTAATCTCGACCGTCCAATGGTAATTCGGGTTTGACCCGACTGATCTTTGAAAGAAGAAGCGGTCAAATTTCGTATAAGAAAAAGGCTAGCGTACCATACCTAACTTGCGCTTGACGTATTGAAGCATTGGTAAAATAATTCAATGATGGTATATGAAAAATAAATAATATCATAATTATAAAATAACAAAATTAAATTAAAATATAAAATAATAAGTTACTGACATTATTTTTATTGCCTAACACTTATGGAGGAAAGTAGTTTCACCACTCAAAACTAAGGATAATATGGGGTTCTTTTGTTATTAGTTTTTCATCTATTTTCTTTTTAATATAATATCAAAGAATTGGATTTTGGCTTAAGTTAGTTTATGATAATTGCATTCTTTATCTTTATGCTATAAAATTGGGATAAAGTTTTATTTTAAATTTTTTATATTTTATTTAAATATTTATTAAATTGCCATTGATCTCCCATTACAGTAAAACCTATATGAGCTTATAATTAATAACAAACTTTTCAATATCGATCATGCTTTGATTTGGCAAACATGTATAAATGTAACGGTTTTAAAATTTGACATGTAAGATGTTTAATAAAATTCCTAAAAACAAGTTACAAGATCAAAATTAGATATACATTTTTTTTTGTGATTTAATTTTACTAAAATCCTAAAAAAGTAAAAAAAGTTAAAATTCTCTTTAATTTTTTTATAAAATTCATTATCTTCACGTAAATAATTATTTTCAAATGAATGCTTATCACCATAACAATAACGTTGTTTTAGAAAGTAAATATCGATTGCCTATTGTTAACAAATTCTTATACCATAACCATGCACTTTTTTCGCAGATGGTTGGCTTAACCGTTTCATTCAAAGACAAGTAACGTTAACCCTTTGGATTTTTGTGCTCTTCGTTCCAATGGGCATTATATTTAGACGTTTAATCTTTTATGCTAAAGTATTTAATTTTATAAATTTTGTATGGTATATCAGAATAACAATAAACAAATAATTTAAAAAATAAAAAAAATAAATAAATAAATAAAAAACCAGGCCCTCAAGATTGTGTAAAAACAGCATTCATGCGAATGAACAGTAAAATCCAAGTAACATGTAACCTTTCCCCGTAGAAGTTGACAAAGTAATCCATTTACTTCATGTAAATATTCAGACTAGGAAACGAATATGAATAAAATGTCAATAATATATGTTTTATATATCAGTGGCATCCTTATGTGTTCAAATGGTTATTGCAGTATTTTCTCAAAATAATTCAGTTCCAGACAAAATGAATACACCACCATAAAGTTCTTTCCTGCTGCTAATGCATTTCAGTGTTCTCAGTCTTCCTCTGGAAGAAGAGTGATCCTAATATAACAGCAATGCCTGTTATTGCAATGGTGAATAGAACACGTCTCTGTGAAAACTCCTGTGGTGGCCTTCTCCGCCCACCTTGCTCTCTTTCAGCTGCCCTAGCATCCCTTCTGGCAGATTCCAAACAAACACCACGTGAAATTATAAGTTAAATCCATGGTGCTAGATGATTTCAAGCAAATTCCAAAGATCCTGATGGCAGTACAGTAAATGGTGGCATCTTAGAATGGCAAAAAAAAAACAAAGTTTTAATAGACAGAAGCGTTTTTTTAGGTCAAGTAGGTTTATCTCTAAGCCAGCTGACATAGTTAATGTTATATACGTCGAAGATAATCCTTCTTTCCCCACTATATCCGTGTGGGTGGATGGCAGGGAGGGAGATGGTTCGCACTACGTAATAGAATTATGGTTATGCATATCAAGAGTCCATATAGAAAGTAAAACAGCAGTTTGGCTAAGCCATTTAGAATTTTGTACTAATGCTCTAATATGTTGGAAATGTAAGGACCATTGTTCAGTAATTTAGTTTGGGATGGATAAGAAAGAGTCCTCGCTCCACTTCACACAAGATTAGCTTCAATTTTCAAATCCATCATTCATCCCACTATACAAATACTCAAGGTTTCACCTTATTTACATTACTACAATCCTAAAGCAAGTTTTTCAAACGGACTAGCAGCATATTTCCAGTATACCCTGATTCATATCTTCTACATTCTTCTTTTACAGGAACATATTTTATATATAGCATAAGAGGCCAGTGCAGAACCAGTAACTTATGGAGGGAATAGGAATGAACAACATGTGGTCTCTAGAAGAAATTGTAACCTCTTATGATAGAAGAACCAAGATGAAAGTAATCAAAAGATAATCTCTACATGCCCTTAAATTTAACCCATTGAGAGTTCGCAAGAAGTTGGATTGGGAAGATTGCTAGTAGGTTCCACATGCAAGCAATTTCAGCACATCTAAAGAAACAGAACAAAAAGGTGCTTATTCATAAACTCAAAAGATATAAAATAGCAGATGACCATCTACCTGGAAGGACTGACAGTATTATCAGGTACACCAACACTATCGTATGAGACACCATTGCAGTTGGCTTCGTGGTCATTCCTTTCACGCAGTCTAACGTACCTTCTACACAGATGACACAATTCTGTTCGGTTGCCACATACTTCCTATAAATTAAAAAACAATACAGAAGTATCACAACCAAAATTGCTGCCAAAAGATATTACTAGATTTAATGCAATCCACTTCAATATGATTGACAGTAACTGTACCTGATGCTCTGACAGATCAATTGCAGGCAAAGGAAATTCACAAAATTCACATGTGACAATCCTTTGGGGGCAATTTTCACCCCTATGAACAGCTAAAATTTCACGTTCCATTGTCTCACTACAGAGTGAACAGGATACCTGCTAATACAAATTCATTAATAAATGTAATATATATAAAACAAATAAAATGTAGAACTCAATTCAACTCAACCACAATCTCACCCCGATTATCAGTGATTGGCTATAATATTCCACTTTCCACCAATTATTACGACACTCCTAAGGTTTTACTATCTAGCAATCCTCCATCAAATGCTTTACTTCAATAACTCCATAAATGAAAAGGGTTCTAAAAAAATTAAGTTAAAAATACAAAGGAAAATACTGTCTTAATACTCACATCTTGTACATCTTCAAGCAACAACCTCTATTAAAAAATAAAAACTCCAAATTGTTATAATATCTTTAAAATCTGCACTTTGTCATGACAACCCAATTATATTTAGAATGTATCCTCCCCAAGTAGGTAGTAAGGACAGATATTGCCCGCTTAGGTTCCATTGTTGCCATAAGTTCATCAAATGACATGAGGCCTTTGTTTCAGTAGCTGGGCAAGGGCTAGCTGGGATGTGTCCTTAACCTATTGAGTTAAAAATGGTCAACTTGAGAGGTAAATCATCCCCTGACACTTCGCCCCAAGCCCTCTTGAAACTTTACACCTGGGAATGCTCTACAGTAGGGCCCATTTTACTTATTATAGGCTCCTGTATGTGCACAGGGCCAAGTAATGCTGTATCTCCCTCCTTCACTCCCTCTTGACAATCTGCTCTCATCTAGTATAGAGCCTAGTCATCAGTATAATCCTTTTTTCCAGTGTTGTACCTGCTTCAGTAAGAAACCCAAAGAACCCATTAGGTAAAAGTTCACACACACAGCATGTGTGGCAACGGCAGGCTCCATTCCTCTTGACAAACTTCTCTGCTCTACTATGAAGACAGGCCATAATTATAATCTTTCTTTTTTTTAAATCCCATACTGCAACTACTTCAGCAAGAAATACCAAGAACAAGGTACAAGATCCTGCCCAAAGGATATGTGGCAACTGCAGCATTGCATCACCCTCCACATTAGGTCAAACCTTTTGTGCAAATAGTGCAGAAATTGATTACAGCATATCTTTAAGAAAGGAGAGAAATACCATTAACTTGACCTTGCAATTCCTTCCAGATAAATTTTGCCAAGGCAATTGCAAGTTCCTTGACAAACAACAAAATTAAAAAGAGGAAAAATCCTTAATTTAAAAAAACAGTGAATACGTCCTTTGGAAATACATGACATAATATTCCACTTGGTAAAAAGACTTTCTAAGATAAATTCACATACCGAAGCATGGGTATTTAAGTAATGTTCCTCAGCATGTTTTTTGGGAACCATGTCACCACAATGTTTACATCTTTCTAGATTTCGGGAGCAATGAACATAATGCAAATCAATATTTGTAGAAGGAATAGATCTGTCACTAAAAACATAAGAGTTTATTCAGTTGTCAGCAAACTTCTCGGGTTAGACCCACTCAAAGAGAGGTTAACTGAAAATTTTAATAAATTAATGAACATGAGTAAACCACCAACTATTGGGAGATGAATGCAATATTCAATCTTAAGCATTTATGTATTACTACAGCATTTGGCAATGTAATCAGAATGAACAGTCAAATGAGTATTAACAAGGGCTGTGTAGCTCAAGCAGGTTGCTTTCAGCGGAAAAAATCAAAATTCTAAGAGAAGCACTTTCTAAGAGGGGTTGTTTGTCTTTGACAAGTCTTGCGGTATTAGTGAATGGAGCATGACCTGAAAGGGAAGACGTGATATGGAGAAACAATATGAAGAAAATTTCTTGAAGAGGAACCCAGTGACAAAGAATGCAAAGAAGTCATGGAAATCCTAATAGAAGGTCAGAAGAATCTTGATTGGAAAGGATTTTATCTAAATATCAAGAAAGCATTAAGTTACACCTTCAGGATGACTTTTTCTTTTAAGGCAAGCAACTATGTTAAATAGTGCCAATAAAAGAAAAATGGGTTGCACCCTATGCACACAGTTGAAACAATCTTCTTTGGAACACTCAAGTTTCAGAACAAAACAAGGAAAAAAGAGAAGAGTGTTGAAAAAAAGGAAAGGTTTCCAATGATTCAGAAAATGGGCTTCTCAAGAGGCAGGTTCCAAACTTGGGACACGTGCTTAAGCTAACTATCATTTTAAACCTCATAAGTTTTTCCTTTTTTGACTTGCAACTTTTCGAAACAGAAAATCAATAATAATTTAAGATATAAAGTGATTTGACTAAAGCTCCATTTAGATCATGAAAAATGCAAAGGAAAGAATAAAGGAACAAAAAACAAAAGGAAAATAAAAAATAAGTTTTAGCTTAATAAATTTTTGCTGATTATTCTCCAATTTTATTTCTTTTTCAACAAACAGATAGTTTGAAACTGTACAAGTTTTTAAAACAATTTTCACTATGTTCTATCTTCATTCTTATTTTCCATGAAAAGTTAAACAAGTGAATTAAATGTGCATTCCTTCTTATTCTTTTCCTTTCCATAATACTTTCCAAAATCTAGTGAGAGTGACCCTCACATTTCTATAGATTTGGAACAAACCATCTAAAGCAACAACACTATAAACATGTGTAAAGAAAGATAATGGGAAAGCCAAAACATATCCATTTCCAGCATACTTAGCAATTGCCAAGAAACACCACTATTTCATATGGCAAGTAAAACCATATAACTCAACTGGTTCAGTGTCTCAATCATGGAATTTGCAGTTTTATTTAAGTTATCTAGGGGCTAGGATAGAGAGTTGGGTTGGGGTCTAGCCCCACATAAAACTAGATAGGGACCATAAGACCACCATAAAATAAAATAAAAATGAAACAAGAGACATTTGCATGGTCACCCAGCTGCATGGTCATTCTGTACCATTCACTTTATTCATCAATCAAATAGATCAATGACATGAAAAGCCAACTTGAACCAACAATGCTTATTTAAGAATTTTTCAGTTGATGATGTGTGCCATCATGATTCCCTTCAAAATCATAACTCATAATCTCCAGTAAAATTCAGCTGCCTCCTTCTCATATTATTGTTATCTTTAACTTATCTGGACAGTGTTTATTCTTAGCATATAAAATATTTCCAATTTCTATAAGACCCCAGATGTACATCTCAAGGGAATCAAAAGGACAAGGCAACAATCATATGGGGATTGATATGTCGCACAAATGAGCAGCATCACAACATGCAAAATTTGAGAGAAGTCAAGTTGATTGATCTGACTAAAGACAGAGTTACTTCAACAGAATGAACTATGCTGCAACTCAGCAACCATGCAAGTGCTTTTCTTTTCGGTAGCCCCAAACCTATTTTATCCCATAGGCTCGCACAACCCCAACCCAAACCCCTAACTAGGTAGCTCCAGAACATATCCTAGGATTTGCTATTCTTGCCCCTCAAAGAAGCATACATAGTGCCATCAAAGCAAGTTGAATTGTTTCATTATTTTTGCTGGTGTACTTAAATATCAATTAAGCCATTTAGAACAAAGCAAGCCTACATTGCAATTAAAAGAACACCGAGAACATAGCCCGGGCATTGTGAATACCAGGAGCACGGAAGAAATATCATTTGAGGCAGTGCAAAACAAGGTAGATACTTTTGGATCTTGGAAGGCGCGGACAGAGGAGGGAAAAATGAAGAGAACTCAAATTCTCTTGTTTGGTTTCCCATGAAAAAATTGGAAGGGAAATGAAGTATAATGGAAATTGTAAAAACTTAAACAGTTAAAAAATTTACACCTTATACATTTAAATTTTTACATTCTTTGTATAAAAGAGGAATAAAATTGGATAATCATGGAAAAATAATAATTATTGAGATTAAGCTTTTATTTTATTTTCCAACACTTTTCTTCCCTGCTTTTTTTTTCTTCTCGTTTTCTTTTCCTCGTATTTTCCCTCAAATTTTTCATGATTCAAACAGAGGTTAAGAAAGCGCTATCAAAAAAATAAAATAAAACACCAGGGCAATCAGCTATGTTCTCTACAATTAAAATTGAGAAAAAAGGTGAATTACACCGAGAACATAGATTTCATGGACCAATTAAAGCAACGAACATAAATTCCCAAATCTTATTCATGAAAAGAAAGAAAGAAAAAAAAAACCCATATTACCAGTGACTGCAGATGCTCGTGGCTTCATTGGATGCAGTCGCCATGGAACCGCAGACAATCACAAAGAGCTCGTTCTTGATCAACATTTTGCAATTAAGAAACATAACTCAGAAGAAATGATTGAATTTAGGTCAAGAAATCGTAGATATTCGTAAAACAGAAAACTTTAATTTAAAAAAAAGAAGAAGAAGCATAAATTAAAATAAACGTTGATTTAGATTTCATTTTACCTGGAAGCAAAATCTGGGATTCGGAGTGTTCTATGGATGATCTTTGATTTATGGGGAAAATAAAAATAGTAGTGTCGATTGAGTTCACTGAAGAAACCTTTATAGTCCACGCTGATTGATTTGGAAAATTCCTCCTCACTCACCCACGCTCCTTCGAATCCGTGTCTCCACACTCTCCCCGTCCGTATTCCACAGAAACTTGGGCTAAAAGTTGGGCCTATTTTGCAAAGCTTCGAACTCGAAGTGCAATATACGAATCTTGGGACCGAAAATTGAGGTCATGTTTATCCCTTTTATGTCCTTTTACACAAACCAAGGACTTTTCTCGATAGTACAAAAAAGTTATGCTTAAATTACTGTACTGGCAGAAGTTATTACAAATATAGGGTAGTTTTTGCCACATAGGAGAGAGGAGAGAGGAGAGAGGAAAGAGGAGAGAGGAGAGAGGAGAGAGGGTGAGAGAAGAGAGGAAAGAGGAGAGAGGAGAGAGGGTGAGAGAGAGGAGATAGGAGAGAGGAAAGAGGGTGACTGTAAAAAAAAAAGCAAACTCGTCTCTTGAAGAGACGAGTTCCATGAAAGAAGAGAGGAAAGAGGAGAGAGGGTGAAAGAGAGGAGAGAGGGTGTGTAAAAAAAAGCAAACTCATCTCTTGAAGAGACGAGTTCCATGAAAAAAAATATATATATAATTTTAAAAAAATTCTAAACAATTATTCAAGGGAACTCGTCTCTTGAAGAGACGAGTTCCATGTAAAAAAATCCCAAATTTAAAAAAAAAAAAAAAAAATTTCCAAAAAGGGAACTCCTCTCTTCAAGAGACGAGTTCCATGTAAAAAAAAAATATATTTTTTATTTTAAAAAATCCTAAATTTAAAAAAAAAAATTCCAAAAAAAAAAAATTCCAAAGGGAACTCGTCTCTTGAAGAGACGAGTTCCATGTAAAAAAAAAATATTTTTTAAAAAATATAATTTTTATTTTAAAAAATATAATTTTTATTTTAAAAAATCCCAAATTAAAAAAAAAAAAAATCCAAATGGAACTCGTCTCTTCAAGAGACGAGTTCCATGTAAAAAAAAATATATTTTTAAAAAAATATATATATTAAAAAAAATCCCAAATTAAAAAAAAAAAAAAACACACAATTCCAAAGTGAAGAGACGAGTTCCATGTAAAAAAAAATATATTTTTTAAAAAATATATTTTTTATTTTAAAAAATCCCAAATTTAAAAAAAAACAAAAATAAATTCCAAAGGGAACTCGTCTCTTGAAGAGACGAGTTCCATGTAAAAAAATATATATATATTAAAAAAAATCCCAAATTAAAAAAAAAAAAAAAAAAAAAACACAATTCCAAAGGGAACTCGTTTCTTCAAGAGACGAGTTCCATGTAAAAAAAAATATTTTTTATTTTAAAAAATCCCGAATTAAAAAAAAAAAAAAAAAAAAATCCAAAGGGAACTCGTCTCTTCAACCATGTAAAAAAAAAATTATTTTTTTAAAAATATATATATATTAAAAAAAAATCTCAAATTAAAAAAAAAAAAATTAATTAATTCCAAAGGGAACTCGTCTCTTCAAGAGACGAGTTCCCATGTAAAAAAAAAATATTTTTTTAAATATATATATATTTTAAAAAAAATATTTTTTTAAATATATATATATTTTAAAAAAAATATTTTTTTAAATATATATATATTTTAAAAAAAAAAACAATTCCTCAAAATTCCTAACAGACGAGTTCTCATCTAAAAAAAAATATTTTTTTTTTAAATATAAAATTTCAAGAGACGAGTTCCTTTAGGAAAAAAAAATATATTTTTTATTTTAAAAAATCCCAAATTTAAAAAAAAAAAAAATTCCAAAGGGAACTCGTCTCTTGAAGAGACGAGTTCCATGTAAAAAAAAAATATATTTTTTATTTTAAAAAATCCCAAATTTAAAAAAAATAAAAAAATAAAATTCCAAAGGGAACTCGTCTCTTGAAGAGACGAGTTCCATGTAAAAAAATATATTTTTTATTTTAAAAAATCCCAAATTTAAAAAAAAAAAAAAAATCCAAAGGGAACTCGTCTCTTCAAGAGACGAGTTCCATGTAAAAAAAATATATTTTTTTAAAAATATATATATTAAAAAAAAATCCCAAATTAAAAAAAAAAAAAAAAAAAAACACACAATTCCAAAGGGAACTCGTCTCTTGAAGAGACGAGTTCCATGTAAAAAAAAATATTTTTTAAAAAATATATTTTTTATTTTAAAAAATCCCAAAGGAAACTCGTCTCTTGAAGAGACGAGTTTCATGTAAAAAAAAAATATTTTTTTAAAAATATATATATTAAAAAAAAATTCCCAAATTAAATAAATAAAAAAAAACACACACAATTCCAAAGTGAAGAGACGAGTTCCATGTAAAAAAAATATATTTTTTATTTTAAAAAATCCCAAATTAAAATATATATATTAAAAAAAAATCCCAAATTAAAATATATATATTAAAAAAAAAATAAATCCCATATAATCTGCAATTAAATTTGAAATATAACTCACATTATTTAATAATAATTTCATTATAAATCGTTTAAAAAAAATTATTCAAAATAATGAATTTATCACCTGCTCTGGCATAAGTCGATCAAGTAGATATCTATACTGGGATAGCACATGCATAGGCGTCGAAGTAGTACGGAATTCATCTCTCCAACTACAAAAAGAATATATATTAAAGGTTTTAGTAATTGTTTATTTATGCATATATGTGTTTACATATGCTATAACTATGGTTGAATACATACCGCATGCCTAAAGGTGGTTGTGGCAGTACTTCATCATGTGGTGTCGGATGTAAGCGCATAGGTGCCATAAAAGGAAATCTATCCCATATCCATAACTGTAACAAAATCAGAGGACCTGATACATCATGTGCATCAATACGGGATGCTCGACACATCTCTCGATATAGCCAAGCTAGGCAAGCACTACCCCAACTGTAAGTACCAGTAACTCCAAAATCCTGAAGTAGTGGTAAAAACATTAAGTGTACTCTATTGTTTGATTTATCCGCAAAAAGAAAACCTCCAATCAACTGTAAGATGAATGCCCTAGCATAGCATCTCACGGACTCCACATCAGCATCAGGTGGCAATGAAGGAAAATGTTTTGTCAACCACATCAAACGAAGTCTTTGTCCAGATATATCTCTATCTCCAGGCACCACTCCTAATAGTGTGGCACACACCTCTCTCCAATCTAAGCACGTGGTACCGGTAACTGCAACACCATCAATTGGTAAGCCTAAAATAATGCTAACATCTTGAAGTGTGATGGTACACTCTCCCTGAGGTACATGGAAAGTGTGGGTCTCAGGACGCCATCTCTCTATGAATGCTGTAATAAGATGTCAATCCAATGAAATAAAACCTAATCGAGCAACACCGTAGAATCCAGATTGTTGCAAATATGGAATGATACGTGCATCCAAAACACTATTACGAAAAAAACTGGCTTCACGACGTCGACAATGGAGCTCTCCGGGATCATTTCCTTCCCATATAAGTGAAGATCGGTGTATTTCCTGGTTATATAGAACTGAACTATCTACTGGTCCAGGATCCATGAGAATGTATTTCCTGCATCATTCAAATATTTTTTAATATTTTAATATTCTAACATTTTACAATTATATATTTCTTTTCTCTTTTAAAAATGGATATTTAAATGTATATAATATTTTAACATTTAAATATATATTATATACCTTTCATACTCACTGTTACTATTTTATATTATAAAAAATTACTTATATATATATATATATATTATACATTAAAATATCCATTTAAATAAATCAAATAATATTTTTGTTTTATTTATTTTTTATATTTTGGTCTCAATATCTGAGAAGAATTATTTCAATAATTTAATACTAATATTATTTTTCATAAAATATAGAAGATAAATTCATAATTTCCATAATGTTCTACTTAAATTTCTTTTTAATTTAATATTTTTTAAATAATATTATATGAAAAAAAATAATTTAACACTAATAACCATTAATAAATTTATTTATTTTATTTTATTATATATTCTAACATTTTACAATTATATATTTCTTTTCTTTGTTAAAATAGATATTTAAATTTATGTAATATTTAAATATTTAAATATATATATTATATATACATTTAATACTCACTGTTACTATGTTATATTATAGAAAATTTCCTTGATATATATATATATATATATATATATATATATATATATATATATATTATACATTAAAATATCCATTTAAATAAATCAAATAATAATTTAGTTTTATCTCTACTTTTATTTATTTTTAATTTTTAGCTATCAATATCTTACAAGAATTATTTCAATAATTTAAAAATAATATTAATTTTTTAATAATTTCACACTAACCACCATTACTAAATTTATTTAAATTAATTCATGTAAACAATAATTAATTCATGCACGTAATAATTAATTCTGTCTAAATTAATTCATATAAACAATAATTAATTCATGCACGTAATAATTAATTCTGTCTAATAATCTTCAACTATAAAAACAACAGAAATATTTAATTTATAATACTGTATAATTTATTGTAAAAATTTAAACACAATAACACAAATATTTGAATATGAAAAATTTGTTTATTGAAAATATACCTTACAGAGAGTTGATGATTACGGGCTACGGGCTGGTTTACAGCAGAGGGAGGGAGGACTCAGACTGAAAAAAGAAAATTACAAGAGAAAATTTTTTGAACTCTCAAAATTTTGCACTCTCTAAATTTTTTTTGCTCTTTTTCTGCTCTTGAAGCTCTCTTACCGACTCTGCTTACGAAGAAAGTTGAGGCTCTATTTATAGGCGAGGATTCGGACTTGAAATTCTATTGAATCTGCAATCTTGAAAAAGTTTGAAATCCATCACGTGTAGAGACAGCTGGGTACTGAAGTCTGCAGAGGGAGAATTTATTTTCTTTGTCAAAGACTTGTTACTTTCCCATCCTCCACGTTGGTTGCAAAGTAGTAGAAAGTAGACAAATACTACTATTCACTACTATTCATGACTTTTGATGTGACTTTTGATGCTCAGTCCATGCAGATGTGCAGGTGTATTTTTCTAAGTAATATAAGAAGGTTCATTCTGAAATCTTTGAAGTAATCAGAAACATAATTTAAATAACCTATAAATCTTTCCAATTGTTTTTTATCTTTTATTTCATATTTATTCTATTTGTTTTTCCTTGAAAAAATTAATGTCCTACAAATCTAATTTTTGTTTGAAATAATTTTATTTTTAAGCAGAAAAAGCCGCTTTAATGACATTGAAAATATATATTTTTAATTTGAGAGTTTTTTTTTTTTCACGGGAACTCGTCTCTACGAATTGCCTTGAAGATTTTTTTTAAAAAAACTAATTTTTTTCATAGGAACTCGTCTGTTGATTTTTTTTTAAAAAATATTTTTTTTTTCCCTTAAGGAAATTCTTTTGTTTTTTTATTTTTTTTAATTTGGGAATTTATATATATATATATATATATAATTTTAAAAAAATTTCTTTATTTTTTTTTCTTTTTTTTTTATTTGGGAATTTAAAAAAATATATATATGAAGAGAAAAGTTGACTTGAGGAATTGTTTTTTTTTTTTTTTTTTAATTTGTGATTTTTTTTAAATAAAAAATATATTTTAAAAAAAATATTTTTTTTCCATAGGAACTCGTCTCTTGAATAGAGTTCGCTTGATGAATTGTTTTTTTAAATATTTTTTTTTTAAAAAAATTTGTTTTTACATGGGAACTCATCTTAAAGAGACGAGTTCCCTTTAGGAATTATGAGGAATTGTTTTTTTTTTTTTTTTAATATATATATTTAAAATTTTTTTGCAATTTTTTTTTTATTTTAAATTTGGGATTTTTTAAAATAAAAAATATATTTTTTTTTACATGGAACTCGTCTCTTCAAGAGACGAGTTCCCTTTGGAATTGTGTTTTTTTTTTTTTTTTTTTTTAATTTGGGATTTTTTTTTTAATATATATATATTTTAAAAAAAATATTTTTTTTTTTACATGGAACTCGTCTCTTGAAGAGACGAGTTCCCTTTGGAATTTTTTTTTTAATTTGGGATTTTTTAAAATAAAAAATATATTTTTTTTTACATGGAACTCGTCTCTTCAAGAGATGAGTTCCCTTTGCAATTTTTTTTATTTTTATTTTTTTTAATTTGGGATTTTTTTTTAATATATATATTTTTAAAAAAATATATTTTTTTTTACATGTAACTCGTCTCTTCACTCGTCTCTTGAAGAGACGAGTTACCTTTGGAAATTTTTTTTTTTTTTTTTTTTAATTTGGGATTTTTTAAAATAAAAAATATTTTTTTTTTTACATGGAACTCGTCTCTTTTTTTAAAATTTGGGATTTTTTAAAATAAAAAATATTTTTTTTCCTAAAGGAACTCGTCTCTTGAAGAGACGAGGAACGAGCGAGTTCCTTTAGGAATTTTTGAGGAATTGTTTTTTATTTATTTTATATATATATATATATATTTTAAAAATATATATATATTTTTTTACATGGAACTCGTCTTTTTTTTTTTTTTTTAATTTGGGATTTAATTTTTTTTTTAATATATATATTTTAAAAAATATATTTTTTTTTACATGGAACTCGTCTCAAGAGATTTTTTTTTTAATATATATATTTTTAAAAAAATATTTTTTTTTTTACATGGAACTCGTCTCTTCAAGAGACGAGTTTCCTTTGGGATTTTTTTTTTTTTTTTTTTTAAATTTGGGATTTTTTAAAATAAAAAATATATTTTTTAAAAAATATTTTTTTTTTACATGGAACTCGTCTCTTCAAGAGACGAGTTCCCTTTGGAATTGTGTGTGTGTTTTTTTTTTTTTTTTTAATTTGGGAATTTTTTTTTAATATATATATTTTTAAAAAAATATATTTTTTTTAACATGGAACTCGTCTCTTCAAAAGACGAGTTCCCTTTGGATTTTTTTTTTTTTTTTTAATTTGGGATTTTTTAAAATAAAAAATATATTTTTTAAAAAAAAATATTTTTTTTTACATGGAACTCGTCTCTTCAAGAGAGGAGTTCCCTTTGGATTTTTTTTTTTTTTTTTAAATTTGGGATTTTTTAAAATAAAAAATATATTTTTTAAAAAATATATTTTTTTTAGTCTCTTGAAGAGACGAGTTCCCTTTGCAATTTTTTTTTTTTTTTTTTTAAATTTGGGATTTTTTAAAATAAAAAATATATTTTTTAAAATAAAAAATATATTTTTTTTTACATGGAACTCGTCTCTTCAAGAGACGAGTTCCCTTTGGAAATTTTTTTATTTTTTAAATTTGGGATTTTTTAAAATAAAAAATATATTTTTTAAAAAATATATTTTTTTTCCTAAAGGAACTCGTCTCTTGAAATTTTATATTTAAAAAAAAAATATTTTTTTTTAGATGAGAACTCGTCTGTTAGGAATTTTGAGGAATTTTTTTTTTTTTTTTTTTTTTTTAATATATATATATTTAAGAAAATATTTTTTTTTTTACATGGGAACTCGTCTCTTGAAGAGACGAGTTCCCTTTGGAATTATTATTATTATTATTTTTTTTAATTTGGGATTTTTTTTTTTAATATATATATATTTTTAAAAAAATAATTTTTTTTTTTACATGGAACTCGTCTCTCAAGAGACGAGTTCCCTTTGGAATATATATTTTTTTTTTTAATTTGGGATTTTTTTTTTAATATATATATTTTTAAAAAAATATATTTTTTTTTACATGGAACTCGTCTCTTCAAGAAACGAGTTCTCTTTGGAATTTTTTTTTTTTTTTTTAAATTTGGGATTTTTTAAAATAAAAAATATATTTTTTAAAAAATATTTTTTTTTTACATGGAACTCGTCTCTTCACTTTGGAATTGTGTTTTTTTTTTTTTTTTTTTTTTTTTTTTTTTTTTAATTTGGGAAATTTTTTTTTAATATATATATTTTAAAAAAAATATTTTTTTTTTTACATGGAACTCGTCTCTTCAAGAGACGAGTTTCCTTTGGGATTTTTTTTTTTTTTTTTTAAATTTGGGATTTTTTAAAATAAAAAATATATTTTTTTTTACATGGAACTCGTCTCTTCAAGAGACGAGTTCCCTTTGGAATTGTGTGTGTGTGTTTTTTTTTTTTTTTTTTAATTTAGGATTTTTTAAAATAAAAAATATATTTTTTAAAAAAAATATTTTTTTTTACATGGAACTCGTCTCTTGAAGAGACGAGTTCCCTTTGGAATTTTTTTTTTTTTTTTTAATTTGGGATTTTTTAAAAATTTTTTTTTTTTTACATGGAACTCGTCTCTTCAAGAGACGAGTTCCCTTTGGATTTTTTTTTTTTTTTTTTTTTTTAAATTTGGGATTTTTTAAAATAAAAAATATATTTTTTTTTACATGGAACTCGTCTCTTCAAGAGACGAGTTCCCTTTTTGGATTTTTTTTTTTTTTTTTTAAATTTGGGATTTTTTAAAAAATATATTTTTTTTTACATTGAACTCGTCTCTTCAAGAAACGAGTTTCCTTGAATAATTGTTTAGAATTTTTTTAAAATTATATATATATTTTTTTTCATGGAACTCGTCTCTTGAAGAGACGAGTTTGCTTTTTTTTACACACCCTCTCTCCTCTCTCCTCTCTTCTCTTTCCTCTCTTCTTTCATGGAACTCGTCTCTTCAAGAGACGAGTTTGTTTTTTTTTTTACAGTCACCCTCTCTCCTATCTCCTCTCTCTCACCCTCTCTCCTCTCTCCTCTCTCCTCTCTCCTCTTTCCTCTCTTCTCTCACCCTCTCTCCCCTCTCCTCTCTCCTCTTTCCTCTCTCCTCTCTCCTATGTGGCAAAAACTACCCTATATTTGTAATAACTTCTACCAGTACAGTAATTTAAGCATAACTTTTTTAAATTGTTGTACTATTGAGAAAAGTCCCAGAAACCAAACCATATTAGAATACAAATATTTAACTACCTTTTCATAACTCCTTACCTTTAGCTGAGCACAAATAGTGCTCACAGCTTCGTCATAATATGTGAGATATAAATCTCCCACAATAAGACACTGGTATACTAGAAGAATTGTACATCTTTTAATCCTTTAAATCTATACTATCCTATGCAATTTTAGTCTATCTTCTAATATATCCTTAAATCATACATCTGGAAACTGATACAAGTAATTGTGTATTTATATGTTAATTCAAAAAATAAAGCAAATTCAAATACAAACAAACTTGCTATGCAATAATGTAGTGAAATAGTACATATACAAAATATATTGATATTATCCCGGTCTTTTAAGCAAAAAGAAATTGGGTGTCTTGGAAAACATCTTTTAATTGTTTCCTAATAATAATAATTATAAAAATATTAAAAATGACTAAAAATAAAATATTATAAATAAAATTTATTTTTATAATATATTTGAAAACATATAAATCTGATTGGGAATTTGAAAATACGGACTAAGAACGTTTCAAATTCTCAAACAAATTTTTATTTTACAAAACATGTTTTTAAAAATCATTTATCATAATTGCTTTTGAAAAAATTTCACAATTTAAGTATGAAATTCCAATACAAATAAGGTCATTAAAACATATTTAAAAAATAAAAAAAATTATTAAGAACATTTTAAATTTCTAAATAGACTTTAGCTTTATGTTTTTGAAACATCAAATAAAGTAAACTCTATTTTAGTAACATGTGAAAATTGGCAAAGCCCTAATTCTTACAGCCCTTTAATTCTATATATTTTATGAAGTGAAAACAATCTTCATTTATGTAATATGACTTAAGCTTCTCTTGCAATTTTTTTTTTATCTCTCTCTTTGTTTGTATTTTAGTCATGATTAATAGCAATTTCTAACTTTTACCTTACCATGGAAACAAGGCTGTTATAGACATCTTAAAACAAGAAGGTCATGTCTTTTGTTAGGTTTATTAGTTATTTGGTTGCATCTCTTCTATTATCAACTTTCGTCAGTCAAATGCTAACTTATATAAATTGTGTTACTCGTGACAAAATTAGTTGAAATTGATTTGATTGACTTATTTTGTGATATTTTCATATAGGAAAATGTTTTTAATGCAGTATATAATAACTTTTATAAACTATATAAATATATTTTTAAAACTTTTAAATGCATTTTAAAGTTATAAATGTCATTATCAATTGTTATAAAATCGATTATTAATCTCTAATATCAATCTATCTTTGTTTGACCCTACAATGATAAGACGATAATTGATATTATATATGTTAACTCGAACAAAATATATATATCAAAGTAAGAAAGCATGTCATCAATGAAATAAGTCAAACATAAAATTTCACTCAATAATAAATACAAAATAAGAAAGGAGTGTGTCATCATATCATCAACTTAATTATAAAATTTAAAGGAAACGAGTGACAAGTAAAAATAGGGAACCACTCGTTATTAGTTAATGTGAATTTTATAAAAAAATCTATGATTTAATTGATTTTGTTAGATTGATTTTATTGGTTATTGATAGACCAAGAGAAAATAGAAGATAAATGAATTAAGGGAAGATTTGAAAGTGTTTTTTAAATTTTAAAATGGATTTTGATATTATCTTATCATGTCCCTTATATATAATTAAATGTAAAAATAATTTAATTTACTTTTTATTTTATTAAGACATATAAAAGAAATAAATATTTCTTATATAAAATAAATCTTTAAATTTTATAAAATATATCTAATATAATAATTTTGTATACGAAAGAAACCTCGACACGGCAGATCGGTTTAATTTTTTTATTGGACTGGAGTAAGTGCATATAACCGCGATGGGCCACCCGTTGCCATCCCTTCAACCTTCAAACCTACCAACCATCCTCTTTCCTCTACTCTCATCTTCCCCAGATATCGTACCCTCTATCTTTACACATCACACGTTGATTTCTAGCTTTGCTTTCATTGATTCATGGAAGAAGGATCACCGAATCTGGTAGCGGAGAGAGAACATACAAGCGAAAGTAAGTTTCCAGGTAGCCATCGACGATGTGTCAAATTGCTCCTCAACGATGGCGGTGATGTTGGCAGTGATTTCAACAACTATTGCAATGGCAATTTGGCAATTTATGCCGGTCGGTGGTGATAGACTGTGACAGGTAATTTGCTTTTGCTTTTTTCCTCTGTTGTTTTCTCCTCCGGAATTCAGAAAAGCTGCCCGAAAAAGGCAGGAATAATAATAACACCAATAACAATAATAATAATTATTTTATTTATAATAAAGGAATCAAAATTGAAACATGTATAAAGTTTTTTTTTTTAAAAAAAACTTTTATGGCACGTTAGCTAAATCTGGAAGGTTTCAGTTGCTGCATACTTGGAGAGGTGACACATACTCCGTGGCAAGCTTTGTTCTGAAAATGTAGAATGGATTTTTTTATTTTTTTTATTTTTGGTTTAAATATCAAAAACATAATTCACACTTGTTTGATCTATGCATTGGCCTCTCATACGTAGCGACTCCTACACGCCTATATCAGATTCATTCACCAAACAATGGTGGCGAATAAGTAAAGAGAATTTCATGGCACGAAGTCAAAAAAGACGGGAACAATGCTTTCTCTCCAGTCCAAGAAACCCACTCCAAACACTTGTTAATAAACCCTCCCACACATTTCTCTCGACATATTCGCATTCCCAAACAGGTAAGACACGGAGAACAAGATTTTCTTCCAAATCCGTACTTCAACTTTTTATATATGAATATCTAACGGATCTTAATTTTTTTTTTCAGAAATCCACTGCTTCCTGGAGCCAGAATCCGGATTTTTGTTGTGCCCAATCCATGTCGCCTCTGGGAGTACAACTGTATATTCAAGATCGTCATGTAAATCAGTTTGATTAATCTATATTATTTTCCTCTTCTTTTTTTTTTTTCTTTTTTTTTTGGCGTATTTAACTTCCTCATAGAAATTGCATTGAAATTAGTCTTGGGTTATGCGTATTTGGCAGCATAGGGCTTGCCATTTTTTCTTTCTGGGAGTTCAATGATTTCATAGCATGTACTGTAACAGGAACTCCTAGATAGTACAGGCTGCTTTGTTAGTGTATATGAAAATTTTTTATTTTTAAAAATAAAAAAAAAATTCAAAATTAATTTCTTATAGAAACAGTCGAAACGTGTAATGTTGTATATTCTTTCTCGGAAATGAGAATATTTTCAAAATTCCATTTTCATTTTCACTAGAAAACAGACCATGTTGTTATCAGTCATTGCCTTTTTGTTTAAATGGTTCTAACGAAAGAAGCCGAGAAACCATTGTTTGTGTGGTTGGCTCGTGGAATTGAATATCAAACAGGGAATAAACAGTTGGAAATCAAATATGAGAATGAAAATCAAATAAGATATTGCATTTGGCTCATTTGGAGAAATACGAGAATAGTCGATTTAGATGAACAGAGCTCAACGCTATTTGTCATATGAATGAAACCGATATTGGTCTATGCAGGTGGTAATGGATAATGGCATCCTTCAAGTTACATTATCAAATCCAGGGGGAATTGTCACTGGGATCCGATATAGTGCCATTGACAATCTGCTTGAAGTTCTTAATGATGAAACTAACAGAGGGTAAATGGTGTCAATAGTGCTTTTGTTACCATTTCTTCTTCGTGTTGTTCCCTTTTGCGCCTCTTTTTTCTCCATTCCTTTTATGAACTTCAATGTGTCAATGTTGAAACTGAGGTGTGACTCTTTCTGCAATAAGCAGTACTAGTTCATGTGAACATGATGGTAGCTTTAGAAGGTGTTAAATTATAAAGTATTAACTCAATTTTCTCTTGGGATCTTATGTAGTTACTGGGACCTTGTTTGGAGTGTACCAGGAAGTGCTGGAATCTTTGATGTGTATGTGCTTCCTTTCTCTCTCATATTCGAGAAATTTTATGGAAAAACTGCCTGTATTTTTCTGAACAATTTCCTTATGTCAATGGCCTCTCTTTAACAACATTCACTTATTTTTAGTCGTTCAATGTCTTAAAGTTTTTGAAATTGTAAAGGAAACTCTCTATCATGTCCTTGTTATCTGTTTTCTCTACTAATTCCCAAGTTTCATTTTTTTCCCCAGGTTAAATATTTTCAAAATTTCGAATTATTATTACTATGTAGCATCTAATATTGAACAAGTGTTTCACAATGGTGCAGGATTAAGGGAACAAATTTTAGGGTGATAGTGGAAAATGAAGAACAAGTAGAGATCTCATTCACAAGAATGTGGGATCCCTCACTTGAGGGCAAGTTGGTACCGTTGAATATAGATAAAAGGTTCTTGCTTAAATTTTACATATATGTATTCAAATGAAAAGATTAGCTAGTTTTAATTATTAAACAAAGATTTGGTTTTCAGGTTTATAATGCTTCGAGGTTCCTCAGGCTTCTACTCCTATGCCATTTATGAGCACTTAAAGGAATGGCCTGCTTTCACCCTTGCTGAAACTAGGATTGCATTCAAGCTCAGAAAAGACAAGTAAGCAAATTTCACCCATCTTTTATTACCAGATAAATTTCAAAAGATAATAATCAAGAATCAAGTTTATAATGCAGCCTGCAGTTTGGTTCTAAATGTCGGTTTAAGAAGATGTAACTCTTCTAGTCTGCCTGTCCCTTATTAGGATTTGTAATGAAACAAATCATGATAGCACAGTTTTAAAAGGGAAAATGAAGAAACACAGGTTGTCTTGCATATTATCCTTTTTGGTTCACATTGGTTGAAATGAACTATGCTTTGCAGTTATTACAAAACCAAAATGGCATCTCATAAATGCATGTAGCAAATTTAGATGCTTGCTTCCAAATGAAGGACTGATAACATTGGATATTACTAGTAGATTAGTAAGCAAGGGAAGGGGCTTATTTCATCATAGTGTTTTTCTGGTTCCTGATAAGACACTTATAATTCTATGTTTTTAACAATTTCATATGGTTACAAACATGTATTTGCAAATCTAGGTTTCACTACATGGCCATGGCAGATAACAGGCAACGGTTCATGCCCTTGCCAGACGATAGGTTACCAGGACGAGGCCAACCCTTGGCCTACCCAGAAGCAGTTTTACTTGTCAATCCTGTGGAGCCAGAATTCAAAGGAGAGGTACTTCCAGGCTCTTTTTGTCAGGGATCATTGACGCAAATATTTTTATTATTTCAGTATTAACAAATAGATTATGAAAATGTTAGTTTCTAGACCCTTCTTGTCCTTGAGAAATGAAGATCCTCAATGAGAATAATTTTCTCATGTTCGGTTTTTACAAATAGTGATGAAAATGGCAGTCTGAATCAATGAGATGTTAATAATTAAGTTGAAGCAAAAGAAATAAGTACTTATCAGGTTAGTAATCAATTTATTAATAAATATATATTTGCTTACTAATTTCATAATTCCTAGGCTTATTAGTTGCTATGGTGGATCACAATTTGTTTTCCATGTACTCAAATGTATTCTTTTGATTGATCGTCTTGATTGAAGGTGGATGACAAGTATCAATACTCTTGTGATAACAAAGATAACCGGGTCCATGGGTGGGTATGCCTTGAACCCCCAGTGGGGTTCTGGCAAATTACACCCAGTGATGAGTTTCGAACTGGTGGGCCCGTCAAACAGAATCTAACCTCACATGTGGGCCCTACAACCCTTGCAGTAAGTCACTTCTAACATTTGAAATTTACAGCATGATCTGGTCCCCTGAATTCTTAGTTTCCATTTGGATATCCAGAAAAGATGAGAGAAATAAAAAGAAAAGAGTTTGAACATTTTTCCTTTCCAAGATCTAAATGGAGGTTTAGTCATGGATCACACTTTGTAGTAACACATACATAAATATTACCCGATTGATATCAGGACATTGAAAGGGTCTCAAAGAACATTTTAACCAAATGTTTCCTCAGATGTTTCACAGTGCTCATTATGCGGGAGAGCCCCTGGTGCCCAAATTTGGACCTGACGAGCCATGGAAGAAAGTTTTTGGCCCAGTTTTTATCTATGTCAATTCTGTTTTTGGTGACGGTGACCCATTTTGGCTATGGGAAGATGCCAAGGAACAGGTTCAACAGAAAAAAACAAACAGATTTCTTTTGCATAATACAACAGTCTTGCAACTTTTTCGTGGTTTCGTGGATTTTCATTGATTAAACTGGCCTTTTCAGATGACGATTGAAGTCCAAAGCTGGCCCTACAGCTTCCCAGCCTCAGAGGATTTTCCATCTTCAGATCAGCGGGGCAATGTTAGTGGCAGATTACTAGTCCAAGATGGGTATGTGCTTATAGAGCAATCTTAGAACAAGTATAAAGGCTCTCTGTTTATTTCTCCATTTAACTTTTGTTCATAGGCTAGCCGTTTTCCTACTCAATCCCTATTTTGAGTATATTTAAAAAAAAAATCCTTACAAATGCATGAAAGGTAGATTCTTACAGATGGAGGGTCAACTTCCGAGTACCATTATAACAAGTTTCTTGCATCATCTAGGTATATCAGCGATGACTATATATTAGCAAGCTGTGCTTATGTCGGATTGGCGCCACCAGGAGATGTTGGATCATGGCAAAGAGAATGCAAGGTGATTTTGGCTCAAATTTTCTAGTGCACTGATAAAAGACCATAAGGACACACACAATCTGCCTCTTTTTTCAGTTCTTGGCCTTTTCGACTATCCATCTATCCTAAATATTACAACCCACTTCAGTACATGCTAAATTGAACAAAAGAGACTCAGAAAAATCAAGTGCCTGATATAGTATCTGTATTACATACTACAAGAGATTAATCTGGCAAGTTATTTCTCATCAGGACTACCAATTCTGGACCCAAGCCGACCTGGGAGGCTATTTCTGCATTAATGATATTCGACCCGGTGACTATAATCTTTACGCATGGGTCCCGGGTTTTATTGGGGATTATAAATTAGATGCTGTCATTACCATAACCCCAGGTCTTGTTTTCTCATTATTTATGAACTCAATTTCTGATGCACTGCAAACAATGGTTTGATAACATGTAAGTTGAGCAGGCTGTGATGTTTTTGTGGGTGATCTTCTATATGAGCCTCCAAGAGACGGACCTACATTGTGGGAAATAGGCATTCCTGATCGTTCTGCCGCAGAGTTCTACAGTCCTGATCCAAACCCAACTTATGTCAACAAACTATTTATCGGTCATCCTGACAGGTTAGTTCTCTTACAGTAATTAAACAAACACTTTCAGGAACAATGAGCATAAATCTGTTATAAGATACATAAATCATAATCATCTTCTTGCATTGGCAGGTTTAGGCAGTATGGATTATGGGAAAGATATGCAGAATTATATCCTGATGGTGATTTAGTTTACACAATTGGTGTCAGTGACTATACTAAAGATTGGTTCTTTGCTCAGGTCACCAGGTATCAAGTTTTCCTTCATTGATTTTGCGTCATTAATTCTTCAAAATTTCCCACAGATGGGAAAGCATAACATAAAAAGGAGAAAAGTCTTCTTTTCTTTTTGGCTAATGGAAGGATACTGATGTTCAAAAATTGCATATTCAGGAAGAAGGATAACAACACATATCAAGGAACTACATGGCAAATTAAGTTCACACTCGACACCGTGGATCAGATCGGAACCTACAAGCTGAGAGTGGCAATTGCCTCAGCAACACTTTCCGAGTTGCAGGTACAGAACTCCATGATTTTATTTTTTTCAATTTTCTATGTGAATTCACACTTAAAAGGACTTATGTTTTTTATTTATAAGGTCCGGGTCAATGATCCAAAAGCAAATCCTCCTCATTTTACAAGTGGGCTAATAGGGAGGGACAACACAATTGCGAGACATGGCATTCATGGGCTCTACTGGCTTTATAGTGTGAATGTACTGGGGAATCTGCTTGTGGAAGGTGAGAATACCATTTTCCTCACGCAGCCAAGGAGTACCAGCCCTTTCCAGGGGATCTTGTATGACTATATTCGTTTAGAAGGTCCTCCGTCTCCCAATTCCAATTCCAGCAAGAAGCTTGCTTGACTTTAATAGGAAATTCAATAGGAAGCTCTCATCCATATATATATATATATATATATATATATATGAGCCGATACACTATATAATTTGTAAAATAATTCTTCTTTAAGTGGAGTTGGCTGCTAATATCATTGTGCTATTGTAATCTTGCCATTTGAAACTGAAAACGCATTGAATTTTACATTGGACAACGAAAATTGCGAACCCACTGTAAGGACGGCTGTAAAACGACGCCGTGGAGGGACCGAATCGGAGGAGGAAGTTTCAGAGATTAATAATGTAACTGAACAAAATGCTGAGACCCAAAAAAATGCTTAAAAACACAACAGGTTTTATTGTTCCGAAAGAAGGGAGAGAAGAATAGAGAGAAGCAAAGCTATTGTTCTTGATTTACATAGTGGATTGGATTACATAGATTTATGTAGATTCTTCTTGGTATCCTCGGCAGCATCAGCAGCTTCAACCTGCATCTTTTCGGTGAGGAGATCAGCTTGAGTTGCTTCCTTCTCGTTTCTTGCTGTCATCTTCTTCCCCTGCAGCGATCATCGTAATTATTCCACATATGCGTGTGTGCGTATATGTATATGAGAAATGACTAGGGAATTAGGAGTGCTAGGAGTGACGAGTACCTGACCCACAAGCAGGGCTTTGAAATAGCGGAAACCCTCCTGCAACGAAACAAAGAAAGATATGCAATCTCTCTTCACACGAGATGTCACCGATGTTTGTTGCTCTGATCTCTTGGTGGTGGTGGGTGGATCCTCCATCAGGCCGAGCTTCACCTTCCTTTCTCTCCAGCTACCTCACTTGTCGGAGAAATGGGAGGCATATGCTTGTGAAAGTTTTGTCAGGTTAAGACGTTTGTCATATACGTGGCAGCTCGACGGGTTTCCACGACCTCAGCAAATCTATGGGCCAGAACATGGTTTCCGCTTCAGAATTATTACTACGGTAAAGCATGGATGTGTTAGTTGATCTCATCCCATCTCTATTATTTTAAGGGTTAATTAAGGGTGTAAATACACCTCACCATCATTTCAAATCTCATTATCTAACGTCCCTATGAATTTATTTTTTGTATATTTTATTTATAAAATAAATTTTATACATAAATTGTATTTGTAGAATTCATGAAATTTGAAACCAATAAGGATTTAATATATTTATACTAAATTTGAATAAGATTAAACCTTTGTATTAATAAATTAATATTGAATCGATGATAAAAGTAGAAAATTAAAAAACTCTTTGTTTAGTTTATTTATTATGTTTTAAATTATTATTAAAATCAAAATAATATACTCTCGTTTTTTTTAATCTTTTTTATATAAATTATTCTATGAAAGTTTTTTATTTTCTATCTTGTGGATCCTACTAGATGTGTGCACCTAAGTGCCACGTCATCATGTGTACATAATATTTTTCTATTAATGTTATTCCATGTATCGTGTAACATCATAGATACATTATGTAGTCTATTGTATTGCATGTTAGATTATAAGTCATGTTTGGTATGACTGTATATCCCTTACGATAAGATGATTTTGATATGATATTTTGTATTAATGGTATCACATACAAAATTAGTACACTAAAATAATGGGCTTAACTTTTTTACCGTTGATATTTTAAAATAATTCCATTATCGTGATTTTATGGATAGATATAGAGATTCTTTAAAGTGGGATACGATGCACATATTGCAGGGACCCCTCCCCCTCTGATGACACGTGGCACATATTTCCTGATGACACGTGACATGCATTCTCATCCGGATTACCCCCATCCGGATTTCCCCAAGATTACACGTGGCGCGATTCTCCTATCCGGACTTCCTCAGGGAGAGACACACGACACTCACAAACATAACATTCGGACGACCGCCACATCGCATCTTGACGACCGACATATACTATCCGGATATGTTTGTCCGGATCATTGACTGAAGTAAACAAGTCTTGCACGTCATCACAACATCCTGCTATGGCCCACGTTCCGCCACCTGCAGAGTGAAAGGACAGAAATGAAATGACGGCAAGTCACTTCTCACGATCTCTGACAGCCGCCTGTAGGGTGATGATGGCCCCGCCACCACCTAATGGCATCATGACAAGCCAAAATATCTCCCTACCATTAAAGAGGGAAACAGAGCTTCTAGTACTATATATATGAACTTTCACACAAAGAGGAAGGTATGCTTGCTATACCTAGTAAAAAACCAACTGATTATTCTCTCTCACCATGGTTGACAAAACCATCGAAGAGTGTGTCCGGACACCTCGTCTGAATGCCTTTTACAGGAACGACTGAACCAGAAATCTATATTGGTTGAGATCGTGCGTCCATCCATTTGGCAACTACGTAGATCGCAGGGATGCGAGGCCTTAACACATATGTCTAACTCACTTCAACTTGATTGAGAGGTAGCCATCCAACCCATTAATGGACCCATCATCATCTAATAAGATGTTTCATTGTGAACATGAAAGGGTCAATATAAGATTGGATTGTTTTAAGTCTATAAAGGGTCTCCTTTTGATTTTGTCTCTCCGACTAACGAGATTCAACCTTAGGCCTTTATATAAAAGATCAATTAAAGAGGGAACAAAGAGAATTCAAAAAAAAAGGAACTAAAATCACTTCGGACTTGAGTTTTTTTTAAGACTTATATTTTATCCTCAACAATCCATCTTCCTCCTACCTTTCTTGACAATCTATCCCACCCTCTCTTAAATTTTGATACTTTAATGTCTCATCTATCTTATTAAAAATAATTTATGAACATCATGGCAATCAATTGGGGTTGAACATATAGATTCATTTGGTGTGCAAACAAATCAAATTTAAAGTTTTCTTTTAATGGTAGATGATGATTGATTGGTTACTTCACTAGATGATGTTTTGTTTATTTAAAAATCAAGAAGATTTTTTTAAATACGTAATCAAGAAAGCTAATAAATATGCTAAAAAGGAATTTTGCATCCTATCTTAAGAACACGTGACAATGTAAGGGCCTGTTTGTTCCTAAATTAAAAAACAAAAAAATAGTTTTCAAGTATTTTTATAAAAATGAGGATGCTTGTTAAGTTGTTTTTAAAAATAAAAAACAAAAAAATTGTTTAGATAAATTGTTTTTAATTTTATAAAAAATTCTTTATAGATTCAATTTATATAATATAAAAAAGAATAATATTGTGTTCAATTTTATCCAATTTTTATATTATTTTTTATTTTTAAAGATGGGTGAATCGTTTCACAGAGTTTTTAAAAACAATTTTTATTTATTTATTTTTAAAAAATTCATAATATTATTTGATTATTATTCTTTATTCTCAATTTTTAAAAACAAAGGGAATTTGAGAACAATTTTTAAAAAACAAATAAAAGATGTTTCCACCCGTTTTTAAAAACAATTGAAAAACACACATATTTTATTATTTTTCTTCTATATAAAATTATTATTATTATTTTCGTTGGACAAATTAATTTCAAATAAAATAAAATTTAATATCTTAAATTTATTAACAAGTCTATTGATCCGTTTAGTCATATTTTTTAAAACTTGTTTTCTAAATGCTTTAATTTTTACTTGGTTTTATTTTATTTTTAAAAACTAATTTAAAAAAAAATTAATAATTTCGTATTTTAAAAAATAAAAAAAACTGTTTTTATATCACACTTCTAGGCCTGGGAATAAAAAATCGCCCCAATGAGAATGAAAATTTTAATATATAGAACAAGTTTGCAACCACAAAAAAGTTCGGCTTATAAGTTGAGGTGGGCTAAACCTCCTGAACTAGGACACATGTAACCCAAACCCAACCCGGTTTGCAAAGTGAGGGTTGGACCTAGTAGGCTACAAAACTTGAAAATTTTAGCTTAATTTTTTATAGCACCCCACAAAAAATATTTGATGTAGTAAACATGAAACTTTAACCACTTATGATTGATTTTATTGGCCCCCTATCCTAAAATTTATTACTAACGTATGATTCATATATTTATTTAGTGTACAACCCTTTTTAATTCTATGACATGGTTTAATTTTTTTTTCATTTATATTTTTTTTAAATTATAAAAATAAAGATAATTATACACTTCTTGGTAAAAATGCCAATTATGAGTTTATTGAGATTTCATTTTACAGTGGTAAAAAAAATTCAAATTCATGCATTTGGGTTGTAATAATAATAGAAGAAGAGAAAGGGCATATCTGTCATTTCAGCATTTTCTCTTCGCCTATATATACCCAAGAAATTAGGGTATAAAAAGCCCCCAATCTCTGTCCGCTCACACTCGTTGGAACAATCCAAGAGCCCAAGAACCAGGAGAGAAAAGCCGGCAATTTTGTCTCTGCTTCCTCTCTCTTCCATCACCATCTATCGTAACTTCAACATTTCCCTTCGTCTTTCTCTTTCCGTTTCAATCTTCTCA
Source organism: Vitis vinifera (assembly GCF_030704535.1). Classification (NCBI taxonomy): domain Eukaryota; kingdom Viridiplantae; phylum Streptophyta; class Magnoliopsida; order Vitales; family Vitaceae; genus Vitis; species Vitis vinifera. Next base: position 6,268,758 of record NC_081822.1, on the reverse strand, counting down.
CATCGACATTGTTGAATTTCTTCTTTATCAGCTTTCGATTTCTCTAAATTTCTTAGTTTTTCTCATGAAATTTCTTCAATCTCTTTATTATATATGATTTTTAGTAGTTTTTTCTTTGTATTAGTTTCAAATTTCACCTAGTCGTACTAGGGTTCCGTGTTTCTGATTTGCGAATGGTTTCTCGCAGATCGTAAGAATGGCAACGTTTGAACTTTATCGTAGATCGACGATCGGGATGTGTTTGACGGAAACATTGGACGAGATGGTTCAGAATGGTACTTTGAGTCCAGAGCTCGCCATTCAAGTTCTTGTCCAGTTCGACAAGGTACAGTTGCTTAGACTTAGAGCTAGTTTTGCGAATATTTATTTAATTTTGTTAATATTTTTGTGTTGTTGGTTGATGGCCTTGTTTTTTTGTGATTTCAGTCTATGACTGAAGCTCTGGAAAGTCAAGTTAAAAGCAAGGTCACCATTAAGGTAAACTTCTTGGATTTTTTTTCTTTTCCCTTTTTGTGGTTGAATTCTGGGTTTTGGATATGTTTATGGATCTCCTGAGAGTTGTGTTGTTATGCACAAGGTTTGTTTCTAGTGCTTGGAATTGAATTCTTAAGTCCAAGAATTTTCTGGGAATTTTTGTTGACTATAGGTATCTCTATTATCTGTCATACGCTATTTTGTTGCCATGAAAATTGGCAAAATGTACATTAGGTTTGCAAGGTGTGTCCTCAATAGATTTGGGAGCTTTGGAATTTAGAGTGTCCTGGGATTCCTGATTTTGGATTTCAAATAACATATTCCAGCTTTTAGGTCAAATAATTGGACCCCGTCAATGTCTACATCCTACTTGAACTTTTATAAACGGTACATTTGGGATTGTATTTTCATTTGTTGAGTGTTTTTGTTCGCAAAATGGATGTTATGTTGTACATACTTGCCACAGGTTGCAATATGTGATGTGGATTCTGGTATTCTTGTTGTTCCAAGGCATGTGTCTGTAGGTTTTGATGCATTAGCTCATTTAATTTTTGTTGTTAGCGCAAGCTAGTTCCAACATGTAACTAAGTTTTCTTTTCTTCATATATGAGTTCAACGTTATCTTTCGAGCTGAAAAGTTTCACCTAGTTCTTTGAATTGATGTGAAAAACAGTTGAATAATTAGGAAAGCATACAAGCAAATTCTTTTAGGTAGCTAAGATGCAACTAATTTAGTATTATAGAACGTGAGAAGGAAAAAAAATGTTTCCTGAGTTAGAAGTTTTCCGCTATAGTTATAGGATGGAAAGATGGTGAGAAAAGGAAAGTGTGTTTTGTGCATTTAATCAGCTTTTATCTACAATTTTTATGGCTTTTTTTTTTAATCAAGCGCTCAAGGACTCTCTTATTTGTACCCTTTTCCAGTGGATTTGCCAACATATTGAGGAGGGTCATGGTTCTCAGTTAGATTTTATTGACCAGTCGTGTGTTAGTTAGTGAGAGGGTGTTTTGTGTGCTTTTTTGAGATGTTTCTGTTTTTTTAAGCACCCCCTTTGTATACCTCCCATGTACTTGGGGTGCACCCTCCTCTTTTTATTTGGTGTCTTTAATATATTGTTGGTTACCTATAAAAAGGATATTGTCCCAGGTATTTGGAAATACTTAATTTGGAAAAAAACATTTTGGGGTAGTTAATGTGGTTTTTCTTTTGTTTGATGTTGATTCTCTGGGTATATCTGACACTCTGATTCCCAAGAGAACCCAGGAAAAGAAATGAAAATCTTGGAATTTTATTGTAGGCTGGAGAAAAAATTGTAAGATTTAAAATTCTCTTAGATTTAGTTTCCTTTCCTTCTCTGCAACCAAATGGAGCTTGAAGGATTTTATTTATTTTAATATATCAGAAACAAAAGATGTATTAATTATGAATAAAAAGTTTATGAGACAGATGAGGAATCCTTTCTAAAGATATAAAAACTGATCAAAATCTAATTGAACTCCTTTACTATACAAGGAGAACTGTACAAAATGCATTAGACCACGTAAAACCATGCATAGATATCATCTCCTCAAAACTGGACTAAGCTCCTCTCATTGCTGATCAATCCCTTTTGTTCATGTTGTTATCTTCTTTTCCTGATTCTACTGCCTTCTATTTTTTTAGAGCTCTTTTTTCTGCAAGCATTTATTCTCATCAATACTCTTTAAATATATCTGAACTCTCTTGGATTTCTGGCCTAATTCTGTCACTGTTATGATTTTTCTCTCAAAGTCCATTATGACAAAGTTGCCTGCATACCTCCTGCTACAAGCTATTTTTCCCATCATTTTGTGCATGTAAGTTAAAGACGCTTGACACATCATCATGTTGTTCACACTCAAACAGTTCTGCTCATGAATTCATCCAACAAAAGGAAAACAAGAAAAATAGAAAAATCAAAGTGAGGTTATACATGCAGTCAAAGTTGGTCAATAATTTCATATAAACATTAATGAATTTCTAGATATGTTCAAAGCTCCGTTTGTGTTATTTTCTTCCTTTCCTCATTCTTCTGCCAATTTTATTTTATTTTATTTTTTTAAGAGCTCTTTTCTCTGCCACCATTTCTTGTCAACAACACTCTTTTAGATATATCTGAACTCTCTTGGTTGCTTTGTTGTAATTAGTCTGCCACTGCTATGATTTTTTTCTCAAAAACCATTATGATAAGGTTGCCCACATAGCTTCTGCCACAAGCTATATGCATGCAAGTTAAAGAGACATGCAGTGTCGTCGTAGTGTTCTCTCTCAGACAGTTCTGCTCATGAATCCATCCCACAAAAGGACAAAAGCAAAAAAAGAAAATCAAAATGAGATCGTACATGCGGTCAAAGTTGGTCAATAGTTTCAGATAAAAAATGATGAATGAAATAGACACAAAACTTCAACCGCATGTGATTAGTCCTTGTGAAGGCTTTTAAGGATTCCCATAGACCGTGTATCTCAGTATTTGTGCTTTGTCCTCTTAACAGGAGGATGCCTTCTTCATATCCCTCTCTTTTGAATATGCTCTTTTTGTTTATCTCACATATCATAGTTTTTAGCACTTGTTTGATATGACATTTCAACTCAGCTATGCTTATTATTTGAAAAGGTGGCAAATCAGTTGCCAAACATTGTTAATGAGCATTGAGGTTCTTGTTCATGTGTTGCAATATCTTCTTCTTTTTGTTGATATGTGGTTTGATATAACACCCTTCCCTTCAGTTCTATGGATAACATTTTCCTTCTATCTACTAATTTATTCCTTTTTTCTTCTTCACTGACTCGACTTTGTAGGTATTTCAGTTACTGCCATCTGCCTGTCAAAAAATGAATTCAGCTCCTCAAAATCGATTTTAATAATTTTAAGTCGATTTTTTACTGAGTGCAGCTGGTAATTCTGTCCTTGTCACCTTTCTTTTAAGAACCAATTTCTAGCAATCGTTCAGCATCTTCATGGCCTTGTTGATGTTATTTTTGGTTTATTTTCTTGTGCATTATGTGTTCTTCTCATGTTCAGATTCGAGGCAGAATTATTTAGACCTAGGGAAAAAATTTTAGAACAGAAACCAATTCAACATCCATTTTTCGTTTGCTTTATTTTCGTTTCTTGCATTATTTGGCTATTTAATCACATGAATTATCCTAACTATGACTTATACTTGTTTTGGGACAATATAATTACAATCTGTACCAACTGACATGTGACCTTGAACTGTCTGGAGCTGTTCTTTCTATGTGGTTTTTTTTTTCCAGCATTTAACCGCAGTGGACAATCTGTCAGGCACTAATTTTGACCTGGCTGGTTTCTCCTGCTGATTGTCCCAAGTTCCCATGTAACAAATTTATTTTATACACCGGTTGATAAGATGATAAAGCTTCTCATGTTTACTTCTTTTTTCTTGTATGTGTTATAGGGACATCTGCACACCTACAGATTCTGCGACAATGTGTGGACCTTCATCTTACAAGATGCTCTGTTTAAAAATGAGGAATCCCAGGAGAATGTTGGTCGGGTTAAAATAGTCGCATGCGACTCAAAGCTGCTGACACAATGAGATGTAGGCGACTGGCATGTTCAATAAAGAGAATATTAGTTTTATCTGCTGTTAGTAGAGGGTGATGGTGGCCAGGAAGATTAGAGAGAGTTTGTGCAATCAGTTGCAGCAGGCAACCATGTAAGAATGCATATAAATTGTAAAAGCCATCAACCTAGTATAATTATTTGATGTTACATTCCCAATTTCGACATAGCAGTAGATTATACCTCTTTCTTCAGTTCTTTATTTCTTTATTCTTTAAGATAAGATTACATTCCCAAGTGTGTATCTTGTTTGAAAAGTCTAGTAAGGGGTCTGTTTCACCATATTTTCCAGACCTATAAACTTAACTTCCTTTCACTAATATAGGGTTTCTGAACCCTCTTCGTCGGAATGCTAATGCATCATCCTACTTGCTGTACCGGAGTATTTTGCTTAAACCTATCTCGTCTTCTCCCAACTAAGTACACACCTATTAGGTCTCTCCAGTCTTTTTGACCCTGGTGGGGAATTGGATTAGAAGTCAACCTTTATCTTCTGAGAGTGCTTATATAACAATTTTTTGTACTTTGGGTGGGAGGTATGATTGGGAAGCTACCTTTCCATCAGTGCTTACATAGTTATTCTATTACGGTCAAGCACCTGACTTCCCTGTTGTCTTGATCTTGTGATTCTAGTAAAAATATTTATAATATTTTTTTATAAATATTTAAGATATACCCAAAATTCTTACTTAAAAATATTGTTACTCTTTGTTAACTTTTGCTAAGACCCTATAATAAACTTATATGGGAAAATTGCCAAAATAATTAACAAATACCTTCCTCGTTGAACAATATTTACCATTTATTTTTATGTTTAATTGAATTTTCCCCTTTACCTTTTATTAAAAAAAATTCTCAAATTATCAAATTTTTAGATAAACATTAAGATTATATGAAATGAATAATAACATTTTAAAATTTTTAATAATGAATTATAATATTTTAAAATTTCATAAAAATTTTGATGTATTTTAAGTCTTTTTTTAATCCTATTAGATTAATTACTATTATAATTTTTACTATAAATAAATATTAAATACTGTTTGAATAATAATGTCATAGTATATTTAAATTATGATTTTAATTAACCCTCTTTGACTTATGATCCTATTAGGGTATGGTTTTAATGTGCTCTCTATATACACCTCAACATGAAAACTCTTATTTGAAAATTATCCTCTATCAAAAAGATAGGGTTTGATAAATATTTGAAAATTATTATTAAAAATAAGAATAATTATTGAATAATATTAAAATCGTTTATTATTATATAATAAATTATCAAAAATACCATCAAAACATTTTTTTAATAACCAAACACTAATAGGAATTGTTTCAAAAATTCCAGTTTCATACTCATTTTTAAGTTAATTACAAAATTTTCTTTTATAGTTTCCTGCCTATATCACTTTCAACTGGCAAAATGAGGGTTTTATAGTTTAAAGATTATCTGCAAAATTTTGAGATTCAAAAATTAAAATTATTAGATAACTTAAAAGTGATCATAAATTATAAACTAGATTTGGAAATAGTAATATTTAATTTTAATTATCTGGAGCACCGCCTTTCAACGGTCACTAGCTAGCGCTCGGTATATATAGTCACCGTCCACTGGCCTTCGTGTATCGCTCTCATTTAGTTTGAAAGGCTTTAGAGGAAACTCTCCTTCAGAAGCTCTACCTTTTCGGATTTGGGAATCCATTTTCTCAATGTCTACATTCATGGTGGAATGGGATTGATTCACTTAACTAGAGCCTTGGTGTTGAACGAAGAATCAGGTTTCTTTTCCATTATTTTTATGAATTTTCTTTTCAGTTGGGTTTTGGTGATATCTCGGTTTCGATTCAAGAAAGTTAAGGAGTCCATTTTTCTTCAATTTAATTTTACTTTGGATGATTCGTTATTCTTCCACATTTTCCTATGAATTTCCATTTCGTTTTACTTTCAGATTATGATCTTCTTTTTCCCTTTTTGGGTCTTGATCCTTTTTTTTTTCTCTCAATCTTCAAAAGATCATGATCTTTTTCTTCGTTATTCTTCCAAATTTTGCCATGAATTTCCATTTCGTTTTACTTTCAGATTATTATCTTTTTCCCTTTTTGGATCTTGATCGTTTATTTTCTCTCATTCTTCCATTATTTTTATGAATTTTCTTTTCAGTTGGGTTTTAATGATATTTCAGTTTCGATTCAAGAAATTTAAGGAGTCTATTTTTCTTCAATTTAATTTTATTTTGCACGATTCGTTATTCTTCCAAATTCTCCTATGGATTTCCATTTCGTTTTGCTTTCAGATTATGATTTTTTTCCCTTTTTGGATCTTGATCGTTTTATTTTTCTCATTCTTCAAAACATCATCTTTTTCCCTTTTCGGGTCTTGATCGTTTTTTTTTTTCACTTTTGGAAAGATTATGATCCTTTTTCCTTTTCGGATTTTGATCGTTTTTCTTTTCCACTTGTCAAAAGATTATGATCCTTTACCCATTTTGGATCTTGATTGTTTTTTGTTTTTTGTTTTTTTTTTATTACTTTTCAAATTTTTGGAGTTTATGTTTTATTTTGAATCTCTTTCAAATGTTTTATTTTCTTTTTCTTTTTTCCTTTGGAGTTCCAAATATGATGAGAAGTTTTTAGGTTCAAAATTTTACTCACATTTTGTCTGAGACCTGACGTCTAAAATATTTAGGTGTTGAAAAACTTGTATCCTGTTCAAATATATATGCCGAGTTATGTGGTTAAGAAAGATCATTAAATCAAACATATACTTGGATGGATAACCATGTTTGATTTTATAGACTGGTACGGGTCTTCAGGAATGGAGGATTTTTGTGTAAGGGAGTTCCTTTGTATATACTTTGGTCCGTCTTAAAAAAAAAAAAACCTCTAATTCACTAGTACAGATGGTTTGTGACTGTATCAAATGTGGATATCCCATTGATTGCTGTTAAACCTTCAATAATTTAATTGTACTGGTTGTTTTAATCACCTCAATTATGGATGTGCATTGTAAGAGATTGCTGTCAAAAACTTCTTATAAGAAACAGGGATCACCGTTAAAAGCTAATATGAGAAATAGAAAAGCTTTTGGGTTTCTATAATGGGAGTAAAGTTGAAGGTCCACCATGTTAATCCTTTCCTGATTGTGTTCTATAATGGGAGTAAAGTTGAAGGTCCACCATGTTAATCCTTTCCTGATTGTGTACATAGCTTCTTATGGTAGAAAGACATATGCTTACATAACTGTAATTTCCTCTGGTTACTACAAAAAATAGTCAAATTTTTGGGAAACATCATAAAATTATTTATTTTTATTATTGTGCAAAGAAAAAGATACTCTTGAAGATGCTCCCATCATTTGGTAACTTTGCTTAGATACTTGATGCCTGTAAATGAGATGTGGGATGTGATGGATTGAGGTTATTTTATTTGCGCATTTACTTGAAATTTCACCCAAACTGTCACTATGGCATCTTCTAGTTCTACCAACTGCACACAGGTTCCTCAAGTTCATCATTTTGACCTTGTGGATAGCATGCAGCTTCAGGTGGTAATTTTCATTTTTGACATGAAGGTTATAAGGTTATAATTTATGAGTTATATTGGCTAATTTGGAAGATTGAATTGACTTTGATTCATTGGTTTCTATAGATTAATGTATCTAGACCTTCAAATGGATGCAATGCTAAAGTTGAACTTCAATATAAGAACTGTTCAAGAAAAGGGATTCTTCCCTGGGGTTGCACTTACCATGGAAATCGGTAATGTGAGAATGGAGAACCTCATCATAGTCTAATTTTCTTTTTATACAGTTGGTTTGTATGTATGAACAATTTTGAATTTTTGTATCCGTACAGGAGCTGGGTCATTCCTTCTGATTATCCTTTAGAGACAAAACCTTATCAGCAAAACTGCTTTGCAGATTCCATCTGTAAAGGCCTATCTTTCTTTCCCTACCTCTTCTCTATATTTTTTATTTGCACTGAATTGACTAGCACAAATTAAGAGTTTAGGGGGTTATACATAAGTTGATGTCTTTGGTTAATATGCAGACTGGATAGCAAAAGGTGGTTCTGCTAAATTTCTTGTCATTGTTTACTAGGTTGAAATTAAACATGGGAATTTCCAAATTGAGATACCTAAGAGTGTGATGCATAATACCTCTCATCTACCTATACCAAAAGTTCTGATAGAGTGAAAAGCATATTTACTGTGGGAAAGCAAGGGCAAGCCAATGAGCTCACTGCGACAACAAAATGTGGTTCTGCCTTTTGCAATTGACAATATCTCAATCTATCAAAGACTTCCCCAAAGAATTAAATAACTATTTCATACTTGCATATTACTTAGCACTGCCTTCTATGTCCATTTATTTGAGAGTTTTGTTTCTTAATTTAGATGTGACTTTTCAAGAGAGCGTATTCTACACTTATTTTTGCTTTCACCTAATTAAGAAAATCAGGGCTTTTTTGGCCTTTCTTTCCTTGTTAAAATGAATAACATGTGTACATAGATGGTCATGGTTCTCAATGAAAAGTGATTGAGAGTTGCGAAGAACAATGTATGTTTGTGTAGTCTGTCTTTTCTTATAAGTTTCAAGAAGGAATATCCTGCACACTTGTTTAGGAGAAGTTGAGCAATGTATCTATTTATTATTTAAAGCAACATGTGGAGCATTCATCTATCTACCTAGGGGTTTAGCCCTGTATACATTTAAAACAGTTCATTTATTATCGCATCTTCCTTTTACTGTGGCACTAGTTATATTAATGGGCTTGTGCCCCAACTCCAGTTGTTCTGCCAATGGTGCATATGCATGTGCTAGACAGCCTTATACCATATAACAGCCCAACTTCAGTTGTCCTCTCAATTCAACTGATGTTGAATTATTGAACTTTCACAAAGAAACTCACTAGAGTTTTCATAATTTCTTTGGAAGTGTCACCAAATTTGGTGTTGGTTTTTTATATTTCTGATGCAGCAAGACTATGAAGATGGTTTGAGGGAGCTTCAGAGTCAGTTGTTGAAGTGAATTTCCTTGCATGAATTGCAAAGTAATATTCTTAATGTGGGTGCTAAAGCAATGGCTGGTAATAATGCACAACCTAGCTGCCAAACACCTTTGACCATTGGAAGCATTACGTCAGGAAGTGGTTAGAAAGGCATTCGTAGGGACACACCAAAAGGGCTGGTTTTCCATTGATGAATGAGAAGTGTATTGGAGGAGATAAAGTGATCCTGCAGCAAAGTTATTGTGTTGACTACTACAACATGGTGGTTAGTTTTCTTTTCTTTTGAGAAGTGTATTGAAGTGAATTTCCTTGCATGAATTGCAAAGTAATATTCTTAATGTGGGTGCTAAAGCAATGGCTGGTAATAATGCACAACCTAGCTGCCAAACACCTTTGAGCATAGGAATAGAAAGGCATTCCTAGGGACACACCAAAAGGGCGGATTTTCCATTGATGAATGAGAAGTGTATTGGAGGAGATAACGTGATCCTGCAGCAAAGTTATTGTGTTGACAACTACAACATGGTGGTTAGTTTTCTTTTGATGAAATTGTGGTTATGCTAAAGAGAGTGAACAATGTGCTTCGAAACTCTTTGGACCTTGATTTTTGGCTAACACTAGGTCACTTATCTGTATAAGTTGGCTTGTCAAATTGTTGCATCATGATCAAATCCTATTTCATGGTGAAGCTTGTGGGGAATCTTATCTGACAATTTGTTAGTGTTCCTAAACTCTGGATTAAATGATTAATGGCATTATTCTTACTGGAAAATTTTCTGCATGTACATATGTATTCTGATATCTAACTATTATATAAGAGGAAGGACGATTCCAACTATAACATTTTGTGCTTCTAAGAATCATTTTCTTTTTCTCTATTCTAGACTAATTGTAGAAGCACATTGGAAGTTGGTTGCCAAACTTACACAAAATTTTAAGCATTTATGCACCCCTGTAGTGTGGCACCACTTTAATATCTGTGTTTTTAACTTGACCAAGTAAAACTGGATCTTGCTGACAAACAATAAATGGATTTAATTTAGACTTTCCCCCCCTAAAATATGGATGAGTATCAGGTATTACTTTAATGGATTTGAATTCTATGGACTTTGATGAATTCAAGTATTTGTTGAATCTTTTGATTTTATTTCCTATTTTAGGTCCTTTTTGAAAATGGTCGGGGCTGATTATGGCATAGTGGTTGCTACAAACATGAAAAGTGCTACAGTGCTTCACTAAGGTGAATCAAAGTTGTCCCCAGGGGAAGTGAGTTAATTGTTTCCTGATCTAGTAAGAGACTGTTTTAGAAAACTGAACATAATAAGCATTAGACTCATTTGGTGGTTGTTGAGTATGTGAACCGTTACTTCAACAGTTGGGCTTTATCACTGGTTGTCAGGCCTCTCCACCAGAGATCTTGCATGGAAAATCAAAGCTGCTTGATGGAGCATGTCAGATCTATTTTACTGACATGTTGATTGGAAAAGGATTCTTCCAGGTTAACATAAGCAAAGCATTTGTTTTTATTACACACACACTTTATCCTGACTGCACTTGTTACAGTTGGTCGCTATTAATTTGCATCAAAGGTAGTTTTTGGGCCCACCGTTTGTCATCTGGTCAGGTGGATCATGGATAAAAGTAATGGGTCAAATTTCTCAACAGGCCTAAAAGCTATGAATCCACATGGAAAGGTCACTCTCTTTTTCCCTCCTTAATGATTACTTATGTTGTTCTTACGGTTTTATGATAGAAATTTAAGTTGTATTTCTGTGGTGCCACTAGTTTTGCGAATATGCATAAATGTAAACTGCCTATGAAGTTTAAAAAGGTTTTCATTTGCATTCTGTTGTTTGCAACATTCATTGACTAGTTTTAAAACTTCATATGTTTTATTATTATTCATCTATTTAACATAGAATAAGTAGAGTTGCCACTCTTAGTAGTCCATAATCGAACACAATGATTGTATAAAAGGAAAAGAGGGCTTGTTTCTATCTCATACCTGAAGGGTATGATTTTTAGTTGCAGCAACGTTGCAGGTTTAGTCACAGGACCCAACAAAATATTGGGCTTTAATTATTACATCTTTAGCAATAAAAGATCACAATAATCATTTGATTTGGGGACCTGTACCTGGGAATGAGACCCTCATAGCATAACGACCTTTAAGGGGTTATTTCCTAGTGCAATGATGACACTTCATTCATTTGGACAATCCAACATATGAAGATATGTATTGTCTCATACCAATTTCCAAAATATTTTCTTTATTGGAATAGGATTAATGGCCATAGTTAGGGTGTTGCAGAAATGCTTTTTCCTCATTTTCTAATGAAGCTGCGTTTTTTTAATTAATAAGCGCCTATCTATTTTCTTCCAAATATTCTAGTGAATGGCAGCAAAATGTCTGTGCCTGGCTCCACCCTCATAAAGGAATTTGAATGCCCAATGCCTTTTTAATGGTTTTGTCCAATTGAGTTCTTTACAAATTCATAATAGCATCAGATTTTCCTTACTTGTGTAGCAAAACTTTATTTATTTGTTATATAGTCCTTTGTTTTGTTTTTTTTCTTTTTTCAATTACCATAGCTTTCAAAGTGGAAACTAAAATAGTCCTTTGATGTGGGTTGAAGAGAATGGGAAAGGTATTGTCAAATGGTTGGCTTGATGAAATAATATCATGAAGAAAAGAAAGAGGCTTAGAGATCATTGATGCATTGGTGAGGTTGATATTTGTAAATTAAGTTGACTATCTGTAAAAAAATTAAGACTGCATCTGATTGTACCGCAATTGATTTTTTGCAGAATTCCAATTCCATGGCATTCAGAAATGTTGCTTTATATGTTGAATAGTTTTGGTGGACTTGAAGCATTGGAATATTTCAAAACAAGGGTGCAAACATAATTTAAAAGGCTCAAGGCACACCAAGGTGCAAAGTCTTCCTAGAGCCTAAGGCGCAAGATGCACATAAGGTACAGGCTTTAGTGAAATGAGCCACGCCCTGGTAAATTTAATAATCATTTACATGTCCTAAGCACATGTATTATCAAATATTATCCAAAATTGCAATCTAATAAACAAAAAACATAAAAACAAAGAACTCCAAGCATAAAAACTAAGCATCATGGTTGCTAATACATATCCAAATCCAAAGTTTCCAAAACAAAACATGAAATTGTCAACAATTCAACATGCAAATATATGTGTACACAATTCAAAAACACTTGGATAACAAATTTGTTCAAAATAATCAATCATCACCCATCCTCCAAATCCACCAAATCAACATCATCATCATCATCATCATCATCATTTCCATCACCACATTTTTTCATCTTCATCTATTAATGAAATAAAAGGCATAGTTTTATAGCTTGAAGCTATTCCCCTCGGTGACAGTATTGTGCTTAAGTTTTTTCAAGCTCTAATATCCAACCTAGCCTTCTCAATTCCAATAGCTCTAGACATCACCCCATGTCAAATCATCATCATAAAATGCAAAATCATCTTGTGCACCTCCATGAGAATCTCCATATTCCATTCTTCCTATTAGTCATTCATTGCTATCATCTATATCTTTCAAGGAAATTGGGTCGATGGTGTCACATTTATTGTATCTTCTCTTCAAGGCTTGATTATACTTAATGTACACCAAATCATTCAAGCGTTAATGATCTAACCTATTTCTCCTCTTGCTATGAATCTACAAAAATTTATAAACTTATAAATATATTTTAAAGTTTTAACTTTTAAATTTTTAGTTACATTCAAGACTATTACTTGTAATTATTTTAGTCACTTACATTTTCAAAGATACTCCAATTGCGTTCACAACTCAATGCACTACACGTCAGGTTGAGGACTTTCATTGCAAACCTTTGAAAATTTAGCATTGAATGTCACACCTTATTCCAAATGACCCTCCCTTGAATTTATATAGAGAGTGGGAAGCTTCTGGAGCCTCTTAAAGACATCCACTAGCGGATAAGTGTGGAAGGTTATAAAGAAGCCAAATAAATGTCCACACATTTCCACACTAAGGTAGAAAACAAGGGAAGAGTATGAAATTATCTAGAGAGTTCCAGAGGTCTTTTATACTTGTACATAGCCTTTGTCTAAGAGTATCTAAAGAATTCTTGATTTGTAAGGAGTCATCCAAGGTTCCAAAGAAGTTCTTAAGGCTATAAATAGGTGAATGCCTCATTTGGCCAAGGCAATAAGCAAGTAAGCTTCCAAAGCATTATAAAGCATCTTTTTCTTTAAGTGTTGCCTACATGAGCCTTCTAAGTTTCTAAGTCGTGTGCATACTTAGCTTAGTTAGCTAAGTAGGTGGGTGAGGTTGACTTAGCAACACCAAGTGTCTTGGAGTTGTCTAAGTGCCATGTTAGCTTTAGGAGAAGTCTAAGGTGGTGTTTGTTTTTTTGGCTTTTTGCTTAAAGTAATTTGTTTTCATAATTCAGGTTGTTTGTTTTTCTACTTTTTTATGACTTATTATAAGCTTTTTACTAAATAAAAAAAGCCAAAATATGTAACTTTTTCTAAATAGAAAAAAAAAATATTGGTTTTTCTTTACTTTTTAATGCTTAATAGAAATAAAATACTACAAAAACAAACTTAATATTTAATACTAATAAGCATTAAGATTCTATTTAGAATTAAGTAAAAAAACAAACACCACCTAAGTCTATGCAAAGCACAATTGCGAAGCAGGCATAGTAAAGAAAGCACATCGGGCTCCAACGTTGAGGAGACTAGTGAGCAAACCCATGGAAGGGGGGATACCAAGCCTACTACACGTGGTAGGGGAAGGAAAGATAAGTCCTGTAACTCCTTTGCCAACATTGAGGCAAGGCTAGCTAAAGTGGAGTTAGCCATGTCTGGGAAATGATGGACTTGATCGAGCAAGGCATGAAGAAGAGCATAAAGGATCTAAGAGAGCATATCCAAGACAAAAAATGTTCCCTTAGATCAGATAAAGGGGTGTTAGGCTTACAAGTTCCTATAATGTCACACGAGGATTTCGTGTCCTTCAAAGACAAGGTCATGAGCATGCTCACTAATATGGAGTCAAGTGTGGAGGCCTTGGTTACTCGCATGGAGACCTTGGTTACTCACATGAAGACCCGAGACCAGGAGGTTAGGCAAAAGTTGGTCATCTACAAGACCGCTAAGTCTACGTGGGTCATGGCCACTCATGAGGCACCAAGGGTGGAGATACCAAAGCCACATGTCTTCAGTGGCAAAAAGGATCCTAAGGAGCGACAAAGTGCTACTTTGAGGCCATTGCACTAGCCGACGAAGCCACTGAGGTGCGTACCGCAACTTTATACCTCACCGATATAGAAAAAGCATGTGCACCATAAATACTTAGGATTCCTTCAAGAAGGAAATAAAAGAGCAATCCTATCCCAAGAACATGCCTTACTTGGCTAGAAAGAACATGAAGCATCTCAACAACACACGTACTCGATTTGTGAGTACGTTAAGGAATTCTCTACACTTATGCTTGAGATACTTAATATGACCGAGGATGAGTTATTGTTCAACTTCATGGACAACCTACAACACAGGGTCGAGCAAGAGTTGAGGCGACGTGTTATCCAAGACCTAGCCACAACTATGGCAGCGAAGTCCCTGGTTGAATACAAGAAGGAAGACTTTTCCAAGCCCAAGCCACAGTCCAAGGGTAATCACGCTAAAGAGGGGGGGGGAGGGGGCGCGGAGATAAAGGAGCGAAAGGCTACACCGTTACTAAGGAAGGACTGAGAAAGGGCCCTAATGGCAAAGATGGTAAGAACAAAGATAAGCGGAAGGAGTTCACGCGCTAGGACCAACTACTTCCTATGCGATGATTTATATTGGGCATGAGTTTGTCTTAAGAGAAGGGCCTTAAATGCTATGATTAAGGAAAAATAAAATGAGGGTGATGCTCATATCAAGTCGATGCAACTCCTAAACGCCCTCAAGGCTAAGTCAGTGCCTAAAACACCTTAAAGCAAAGGGCTAATGTACGTAGAGGCCCTTGTAAATGAGAAGCTCACCAAGGCTTTGGTGGACATAGGTGCCACACATAACATTGTCTTAGAGGATGAGGCAAAGAGATTGGAGCTCCAAGCATCCAAGAAATGAGGATGACTCAAGGTAGTCAACTTTGCTACCAAGCCGCTACATTGAGTAGCATATGAGATGGCTATATGCATAAGCTCATGGGAAGGAAAGGTTGACTTCATGGTAGCAGCTATAGATGACTTCAAAGTAATGCTAAGGATGGACTTCCTAAGGAAGGTCAAGGCTATGCCACTATCTTTCTTATGCTCAATGGCTATCTTGGAAGAGGAAACGTCGTGCACGGTTCCTACGGTCACTGAAGGTTCACTTAAGACCCCTTTGCTATCGGTTACGCAAGTGAAGAAGGGGTTAATGAAGAAAGTAACCTATCTTGTAGCACTCAGGGAAGGATAAGGAAGATGATTCAGGGGAACCCATGCTTAAAGCCATCAAGGGTGTCGTGATGAGTTCAAGGACTTAATGCCGCCTAAGCTACCTAAGAGACTCCCACCTAAAAGAGAAGATTATCGTAAGATTGATTTAGAGTCGGGAGCTAAACCCCTTGCCATAGGGCCATATAGGATGGCACTGTCGAAACTGAAAAAACTAAGAAAACAACTTAAGGAGTCGTTAAACACGGGCTTTATACAACCATCCAAGGCTCCATACGACACGTCAATCTTGTTTCAAAAAAAGCATGATGGGTCCCTAAGGATGAGCATCCAACAAAGTGACAGTAAAGAACAAGTAGCCCATCCCACTCATTGTTGACTTGTTCGACCAGCTTGGTAAAGTAAGGTACTTCATCTAGACTTGCGGTCAGGCTACTACCAAGTAAGAATAGTAGAAAGGGATGAGCCAAAGACTATATGTGTGACTCGCTATGGCTCATATGAGTTCCTAGTGATGCTCTTCGGTCTCACCGATGCACCAACCATGTTCTGCATACTCATGAATAAGTAAAGAACAAGTAGCCCATCCCACTCATTGTTGACTTGTTCGACCAGCTTGGTAGAGTAAGGTACTTCATCTAGACTTGCAGTCAGGCTACTACCAAGTAAGAATAGTAGAAAAGGATGAGCCAAAGACTATATGTGTGACTCGCTATGGCTCATATGAGTTCCTAGTGATGCTCTTCGGTCTCACCGATGCACCAACCATGTTCTGCATACTCATGAATAAGATTTTTCACCCATATTTATACAAGTTTGTGGTGGTGTACCTAGATAACACAGTCATCTATAGTAGCACCCTGGAGGAGGATATGGAACATCTAAGGAATGTCTTTAAGGTGCTATGGCATAATGAACGAACTATACGGGAAGAAGAAGTGCTCATCCTCTAAAGAAGAGGTGAGCTTCTTGGGGCACCGTATCAAGGATGGCAAGTTGATGATGGATGACAACAAAGTCAAGGCCATCCAAGAGTGGGATACCTACCAAGGTACCTTAGCTAAGATTTTTCCTTGGTTTGGTTGACTACTACCGAGATGGTTCATCAAGGGCTACTCAATCGAGGCAACTTCATTAACGAATATGGGCTTGACTACTCCACTATCCATATTATGCATATCGAATTCCATTCCCTCTACCAAATGATTGCAACTTTTCATAAAATTTCCAACAAGTCTCCTTAGCATGCCTTGGTTTTTTGCAATAGACACACCACAAGTCATCTTTGTTGACTGGTGATCTAGACGCTTCACTTTCTCCATAATTGTTGTTTGGCAGTGTGGAGTTTGGCTTCATAGTGATAAGAGTTTATCCTTTTGTTGTTGGAGTGTCAAGCATAACACTTTTTTATCTACTCTTAGAATGGATAAAACATCATTTGGGAGAGGTAGATCTTCTTTTCCAAGGACCTGAACCTTCACTTAATCATGTTGGAACTGAAACCCATCAAGAAATCATATTTGAGCATCATGGTAGCATCTTCAATACACTTCCATCTTAATATTCAAATAGTAATCTAATTCTAGCTATAAGTTTTTTTATGATATTATTGTGTTCAATAACAGAAAAAGTACCTTGCTTGGCAGCACCAATCTTGGTTTTTTATTTCGTAGATGTGGGCAGCATCCCTCACTTTAGCATATGGTTTGCCTAACAGTCTCCCAAATATCTCTAACTATTGTCAATAACATGCACGTCCAACTGATTTCCGGTTGCATTGAATTCCACAACCATGACATAATCATCGAGTTCTCTTCATCAATGCAATGAAATTTAGATCATCATCACTCAGGATAGGTCCAATTAAATGACTCTCTTCCTTTTCCCTTAAAAAACGTTTGCATTAGTTGAGACTATACCAAGTAATTGCAACCATTAAGTTTAAATGGATTTTACAGAGATTTTGATATTCTACGAAAGGGTTATTGCTAGTCAGGTTGGGAGCAAAGTTTGAAGATTTGATGATTTTTTATATGTCAAACATATTAGAGTAAATCAAAAATAATTTTTGTAAATTTGAGAGAGGAAAATTTTATGAGGCTATGCAGGCTAACATTTTTTTGTCTTTAGTGATGCATCAAACTAGGGATTTGTTTTGTGTTAATGCAACATGGGAAGGTTATTGCTTATGCTTCACCAAGGTCTGAGGGGGAGGGGGTGGTTAAAAAAAATAAAACCCACTTCTCATAAGGGGAATCGAACCTCAAACTAGTTTCTGCCCCCGCCCCCCCTAAAAAGCGTCAAGGTTAGGCCATTGGGCTAAAGCCCACGTCTTTTATAATTGTTAAAATTTACATATGTCTTAGAAGTTGCCCCTCCTAAACTGAGATCCTGGCTCTGCCACTGATTGTAACCTGATGAGTGGAACTATCCTACTAATGGCTTAGAATTGACACTCGTGGTTTTTGCCCTTAAGATTTAGAGACATCATTTGTATGTTGAAACATGTGAGATTTACAAAGTCCACAAAAGCTTAGATTATTTATTGTCTCAAAAAGAATTGAATATATGAAAAAGGAGGTGAATAGAGCTCATCAAGGACTATGATTGCTCTATTCTGGATCATCCTGGCAAGCTGAATGTAGTTGTTGATGCTCTTAGTATAAAGTTTAGTGGTTCTTTGGCAGGCCTATGAGGAAGACAACCTCATTTGTTGTGTGATTTGGGCAGTGATTAGAGATAGGATGAGGTAAAGTTTCATGAAGACCATGAAGGAAACCAACATTCAAATCCACTGAGGGAATCTTACAAACTTGACCAAGTGAAGGGAGCAGCATTTTAAAATGAGGATTGGCTGATTCACACTATCTAATTATGTTATCAAAATCTTTCATGCTTTGATTAACTCAAAGCTTCCTAGCTATTGAGAGACTTTGTTTATCACAACCAAGTCATCTTCAACACATCACCTTGGATAAATCTTTTCCCAGAACTCCTTTCTAAGCTAAATATCATGCAGGTCATAAGCTCAAGGACACCAAAACACATGCACACACACCAAGTGATTGCCATTCTACCTGATGCCCACAATTTGGATGGTTCTAGAATCCCATCAGGCTGCATGAAAAGATCCTAGAATCCCAAGTGATTGTCATTCTACCTGATGCCCACAATTTGGATGGCTCTGCCTCCCCTCTGACCTGGCCATCCAAAATTTTTCTACCAAATTCTACCACACCTCTCTTTGCTTGTAAAGCTTTTGAAGCATAAACACATCTGGTTCTACTTTGTATGATGTGCTTCTTTCTTGCAAGGTGCTAATGGATAGAATTGTAAGCCAATTTGATAGAAGAGTGAGGCTGCTAACCTGAAGAGTGAATCTCTGATCCTGAATATTCACCACCAAACTCTGATCTCAGGGGCCTGACCAAAAAAAGGCAAATGCTCAATTGATAAAAACCTTGATAATAAACATGGAAGTGTTGAAAAATAGACACAAAGCTGATCTACTTCTGGGTCATTGGATATTATTTTTTTCCTCATTAAACCACATGTTCCTTGTACCAATTTTTTCATCTTCAATCAAGAGAGCCTCAGGCCCCAATGAAAAATCGATGTGTGCATACTGCATACTGACATGGGTTTTGTGATGCAGATTCTCTTGTCTCAAAAAGGTAGTAGTGATTGAGAATTGCGTTATGTTTTAGAATATAAAGCAGGTTCTGTTCTTCTGTGAATAATTTACTACTAAATCCCTTATAACTAGTATTTTCATATTGCGATGACCCTGTGGTTGGGATTAAGATGATTCGGTTGATTTTCTGGTTCCAGCAACCTTTGCAATTCACATGTTGTGCACTGGGCTTCAGCAAATTGGGAAACTTATTCATGGCTCTTTAAAAAAATTAAATTAAATTAAATCAAAATGTACTAAACGGTAACCTTCGAAGAAGGTTTTGGTGCGTGTAAAGGAACATGTCCGGACTCCTGAGGGGACTTTTGGAAACCGCCTTTCTATGCATAAGATTTCTTCATTGAAATAGATACTATATATTTTCCTTTCAGGTCAATTATATCACTATATTTTATATTCGCCCAATAGGGACCACCAAAGCATGACTTTTGATATCTAACGCGTATGGGACTTACTCCACTCTTGATTTGCTCATTCGATATGATTTAGATTTTCATGTACTCTCAAGACTTGGTCCACAACGAATATTCGTTTGCTTTAAGCCTTTGTGCCATCTTCCCCTTGAATTTTGTTCTCCTCACAACACCGATTTTATTACTTTTTTTTATTCCCCACACAAATAATTTGTAAATGGTAAAAATTATTATGATTTGGATTTTTTTTTTTTTGAAAAATAAAATGGTTTTGTAATTAAAAAAAAAATAGTTTTTATTTTTATTTTTATTTATAAATATGTAACTTTTGAAATGAATTTAAGTGGATATTTGATAAATCAATTTAATAACTTAATTTAAGTGATTAAATAATTTAAATATGTTTAGTAAAATAATTTAATGACATAATTTAAAGACAAAAATAACTTTAAAAAATAAGTAAAAATAATTAAATTTTTTTTAAGTTTACATCTTTATTTTATATTTTTATCATCGTTCTAATTATTTTCATGATCTTTTTTGTTACTCCACAAACTTTTATTGTTATTTGATCTTTTTTGTCCTAATTATAATTTATATTGATAAATTATAATAAATTTTAAATTGATTTTATCAAACAACCTTAATACTTAAAATAAAAATCAAATGTTAAGTTTTAAATTAACAACTTAAGTATGATTTAATTTAAAATCAACTTAAATCAATAAGTAATAAGTATTAAATTTTATCAAACATTTTCTCCATATTTTTAATTTTTTTATTGTATTTTGAGTAACAATTAAAAATATAAAATATATTTTAAATTTTTTTACATGCATTCTGATTTCATATAGGATAAGTCAAAATTACTATTTTTATATTTAAAATCCCAACTAAAAATTTATTTTTTTAAATAATTAACAACTATCCTCAAAAACTATATTTTATTTTTTATTTTTTCTAAAACATTCCAAAACATTTTTGCATATGTGTTTGATCTTTATTTTATCAATCAAATATACAACCATAATACATATTATGCCATCTTGTAAAAAGGTTATGCATTCCAAAAAATAATAATAATTTCTCATGTTTGGTTATTATATAAAAAAATTAAATAAAATTAAAATTGATTAAAAACTCATACATTAACAAATGAAATTAATTTAAAATATCACGCGTAATTTTTATTTTATTTTATTTTTATTTTCTTTCAAACTTTCCGACAATCAAACATAAACCTAAATGCAATTTTACTATATATAAGTGTGATTTCAAATAAAAGGTTTTGTGGGAATTTTGTTGTCACCAAGAAAACACCAAGTATTAATAAATATTATAGGAACACTTTTTCAACCCACCTTTACCACCACCATTAAGCAAAGGTTGAGAAGAAAAGTAGCAAAAAAGTTGGGCAACAGCATTTTGAGCACTGCGCTTTCCAAGGAGGAAATTTATGGCCAGGAAGAAATTGTGACAAGTCATTAACAATTTTGGGTGGATGCTTTTGTTTATAGGACTAATGATAATATTTTATACATTTTCTTAATTATAAATACGATCCCTGAGGGGTTCCCTTTGAAACACATCAAAAGTCAATGGAATGTATTTTTATAAGAAAAAAAAAATCAAATATTATGTTTTATATATATGAAAGATAAGGGATTGTTTGAAACTATTTTTTAGAATAATTTTTTATTTACAGGATAAAAAACACTGGAACATATTTGGTAATAAAAAATTATTGTTTTTAAAAATAGAAAATATGATATTTTTAAATAATATATTTTAGTTGTTTTTATTTTATAATTGTTTTAATAAATAATTATATAAACACATAAAATAATTAAAAATAAAATACTACATATAAAAAATATTTTTAAATATATTTTAAAATATTTAAAACAGATGAAAAATATTTTAGGCTTCCAAACTGACTTTTGTTCTATAAAAATTGGATAATAATTTTCAAATAAGGCGTTATCCAATCCCTTTATATAAACTAATCATGATTTTTAGGGATTTCAATATCTCCATTTTTATAATTATCATGCCAATATTTACAATAGTTATGGCTAATTTACAATGTAAAATGATGACGTAGGAGGACATTTATTATTTTTTGTTACAATAAAATTACAATTAAAAATGATTTATATCGAATATGATAAAATCGCAACTAATCGGATTTTAACAAACTTCAATTATGGGCAAGTTTTAATCTCTCACATTTAATGTATGTTACGAATCCACTAGAATTTTAGAGTGCTTTTATTTAATAGTATTTTTACTCGAATCATTTTTAGTGAAATTGTTATATTAGAGAGTGTTCTTAAGAAAATCACTCATCAAATATTTATTTATTAAATATTATAAGTGATTTTTAAAAATGTTTTGTAACTTTTGCCAAAACACTTATTATTTTTTTTATAAAAAAATATTTTTTAAATTAAAAGCATTTCCTATAATTACTGCTAAGAGAACTCTTAAAATGTGAGCCACAATCAAATATGGTATTTGAAAAAATAAAATTTTTACATGCACTTTGAAAATCTAATTTTAACTTACCCGACAAAAAATGAGATAAGATTAAATTAATATCTTGTTTCCTTAAACCTTTTTATCATTTTTTTTATAATGGAAATTAGGATCTTATTGGTATTTAATAGTGTTGTTAATAGTAATAATAAGAATAAATTTTCATGGAAGGAAAAATGATGATTTATTACTAGTCATTAAGAAATAATTGAGAAGCCTTTTCTAGAATTAATGCCTTAAAAGTTCTTCAAACCTTATGTGTGAATAGCTGAAATCCCAGTAGAGTTAACTGGAGGAAAAAAATATAAAGTGATAATTTATTTACACTCTGTTATTTTATCTTTAAATATTTTATTATTATTTATAATTAATGATAATGCTAACATTTTTATAATTTTATAATTACCCAAACTAGTTCAGCAAAATAAAGTATTTCAAACCTTTGATGTTGCATGTAGGGTGGATTCTAAAACCGAGCAAGCATTCATTGTAGACCAAAAAAGGAAAAAAATTGTAGAACTTGAATTGAATACTATTGCAAGATATTTCAATTTTATGGACTAAATTTGGTCTATTGTTGTATGTTTTGAATGTTTTTTTTTTTAAAAAAAAAAATTATCATAAAAAATATGAATTGACATAAAATATCTTATATAAATTGAATACTATTGGACAATATTTCTTTTTTTTTTTTAAAAAAAAAAATTTGTATTAATCGAATTCCTTTACTATTTGAAGACTATAACAGAGCTTGATAATTGCAAGTTCTTAAGCCTATGTTTGGTTTTTAGAAAATATTAAGATAAATAATTTTCTTATATTTGATTTCATTATGGAAAATACGAAAATATATATATAATCAAACTTTGATGCATTTTAAAATTATTTAATATTTATACAATAAAAAAAAACAAGTGAAGTAGATTTCAAGAATTATATAAAAATAATTTATACATTTTATTTTTTTATTTTCATTTATTTATTCTCTCTATTATTATTTTTTTCCAATTTTTCAGAAACCAAACATAATATAGGTTTTTTTATCGATACAAGGCCAATCATTCTCAATTTTACTCACTTATATTGAGTTTTTACTTATCTCAAAATTGTTATCATATCTAATTAACTTAAACATTACACAACCACTCAAAAAATGATCTTAAACATTACAAAATTATCCCGAAAATAATTTATTTTATCATAATTTTCATTTTATGAGTAATTTTTAGTTAGTGAATCTTTAGTTAGTGAACAATAGGTGATAAGTATGACATTAACCTTAACTCCACATTATTAACAACCAATCAATTATTAAGATGACTAATACATTATCCACCACATACTTATCATTAAAAAAAAATTATGTGCTTTATTTTTAGAAATTTATTTCCAAAAAGTGAGGTGCCCACTCTTATTTACAAGGTTGTTATTATTATTTACATAGGTAATTGAATTAGTCGAAAATTCAGTTAAAAAAGTAAAGAAAACTTATTCAGCCCAAAAGTTATTTTACTTTATTTTATAAATATATATTTTTAATTTTAAAATATATATTGGATTTAATAATTCATTATTATTATTATTATTATCGGAAAAGAAAAAGGGAGGAAAAAAAAAAAGATAAATACACAAAAGGTGGGGGAAACAGGTGCGGAAACCGCCTAGTTAAGACTTAAGAGACCCTACTAGTGAAAGGCTGGAAGCGACAGAGTGAGAGAGCAATCCACCTCTATATAAAACCCCTCTCTTCTCATATAGCGAGGGCACAAACGAAGGGGAAAACAGAAAGAGAGGAAAAAAAATAAAAAAGCAGCATAGACCCACCCAACCCTTATTTTCTCTTTGCTTTCGCCTTTCGCTTCTTCTTATTCTTCTCCTCCTTCTTCTTCCTCGGATGTATATGCATCCATCGCTCTTCTCTCTCCATACCCAGGTTTCTTTCGCCATCTTTATTTCTGTTTTGATCTCTGTTCAATCGAAGCCCTGACTTGTTTTTCTGTGATTTGTTTTGTTTTGTTTTGTTTTGTTTTTTTTTTTCTTGTTTGTTTAATCTGAGATTTCGATTCTGTTGTTGGGGTTTTATTTTGCTTATTTTTTGTTTTGGGGTTTTGGATTTTGGTTTGCAGTCTCTGAAAGTAGATTGAGGTGAGATGGCAACCCTAAGATCGAGCTTGCCGTCGCGGCTGCGGCAACTTTTGTCGGGCGAAGCCGCCATGGGTCCGGCTCTCAGACTCGGCGACTCTGAGCCGGTAAGTGTTTCTTTTTCTATTGTTTCTCAATTTGATTATTTTTGGTACTGTTTGGATAGGGTTCTATTAGATTTGGGTACTGATTGGTTTGTCCAATAGGGTTTTGTTGATATATACATTTTTTTGTGGTTTTGTTTTCGGTACTGAGATTTGATTACGGCTGAAATGATTGTTCGCGGTCGGTTTTATTGTTCTTTGCTTCCTGCTTTTGGAAACTTTTTGCTTTTGGTTTTATTTTGGGGTTTTGCAACATTTTCTCTCGTTCTTCCCTCTGGGAAGCTTGTGCCTAATGGAAGCATTTACCATGCCGTTTCTCTTTTTCCTTTTAGTAATGTAAACGGAAAACATGTTCTAAAAAAGGGCGTCTAGTAGGCCATGGATTATGTGGCTTCCTGATTTAGAAGATTCTACAGTATTTTTTTTATTTATTTTCTCAAATAGATTTTGACTGGGGGACTGGACGATGTTCATTTTTTCTTACGGAGTGAAGATGTAGTTAAAAATGGGGAGCATGACTCATGTTGCACAACAAGTGTGAGATTTGCACACTTGAAAAATTGCAGATAAAAGCTAAGACAAAACAACACAAAGAGAGAAAAAAAAAGAAGAGGAGGAAAACAAGGATGAGACAACCAAACCTCATCTTGCTTCTTTATGCAACTTGCTCTATCATAAAAACCAGTCAAGGATGGTCCCTATCCCTGTCCAAAGTCCAAACAGACGAGTTCATAGCATAGTATCTTGAGCTCTTTCTTTGAGTTTTTTTGATAGGCAAGCAAAACTATATCATGGACAGGAATTAAAAAAGCAGCTCACCAAGATGCACAAAATTTATACAATAAAATTAGAAATTTAAAGATCTTGTTGAAATTCTTTGATTGGAAATTTCCTGAAAAGCTAATTATAGGCTCTTCTCTCCATTGAAACAATAGCGCCATTATGCTCATTTCTAAAAAAGGTATATATTTTTTTATCAAAGGTTGAATCAATTCTCGAAAGAAGAATTAGGCCAAAAATTAGTATACATTCTAGGAAAATAAAACTTTAATCAAAGAGAAGCAAATGAAAGG
Organism: Vitis vinifera; assembly: GCF_030704535.1. Taxonomy (NCBI): domain Eukaryota; kingdom Viridiplantae; phylum Streptophyta; class Magnoliopsida; order Vitales; family Vitaceae; genus Vitis; species Vitis vinifera. The sequence continues at coordinate 6,243,263 of NC_081822.1, read as the reverse complement.
TTTCATTAAGATTCTTGTAAGCCAAGCTCTTTCTTTGAATTTATAATCACCTTAAAAGTCCTTTTTTTGATCTTCTCATGCTTGAAAGGATATCTGTAATTTAGTTTATGCTCACAAATGCACATTTTCATTTTTTTAGTGTTATGAAAAATGTTGTGCATTTCTAGGCTTTTCTTTTCCCTTTTTTTATGACTTGGATGGCAGAATATTCATATTATTAGGTTGATTATAGTCTGTGTGAGTAGCATTCATGTGAAGTGTCTCAAGCTGGAAGTCAAAATCTAATTTTTGACACATAAAGGGATGATCCTTAGGGCCACATCTCTTCACAATTTTATTTTAATTGGAATACATGACATAAGCGAGTGAATCAATAGGAGAATATCCCTTTCCTTTATTTTCTTTATTTATTTATTTATTAATTGAGTTGATTCAAGACCATGATCTGTAAATCTTTGTCATTTTACATGATTTTGTGAAACTTCCTTTTCTAGATGCCTGAGGGATGGACCTGGTTGGTGATTATATGATTGCGGCAATTTTTTAGATGCATATGTTGATAATGTTCTGTTGATCACTTATCCTTGATTGGACAATGGTTTTCATGACAAAGAATATATCCTCCTTTTTTTGTGGTTCTTGGAGTGACCCCTGCCGACTTTGTTACTTAGTTGCCACCTATTTTGTTAGACGCCTATTTATATATGAATTTTTGCCTATATAAAAAGTAAGTTGTTATTCTCGTATCCTCTTTTTTCCTTTTAGGTAAACATGGTTTTCTTAAAAAAACGAAGAGAACAGAATAAGAACATCATTAATAGTCACTGGTACGGTAAAAACATTAATAATGGTCTTGTACCAAAAAAAGAGCATCAATAATAGAAGGTACCATCAGCAGGTAGAAAAATAAATGATGAAATTTTTTGCCATTTCTCTCTCTCTCTCTTGACATACACACACACATATATATGTAAAAGAGAAATTACAAAGGAGGATGAGGAATCCTTCAAAATTACCAGCACAAATGAAAGAAGAACAGAAAGAAATGAAAACATCCTTGATCCAGATAGCCAGGGGCAAAAGGTACCCAACCAAATTAGAAGAGGATTTTGACTTCTTGTTTGTTGATCTAGATTTCAAAGAAAACAAGCATCCAACCCCTCTTGAGAGCTCCATAATTATATGCACTCAATAGTCATATCTTTATGCCCATGCTGATTCTGGGACAACCAAGAAGGAATCATAGCTGAATCCCTCTCTTCCTTAAGATTTGAGGCACCTAGCTCCTAGTAAGGCCTGGATCTCTCTACCTTAGTATCCAATCCAATCTCAGCCACCTTAAATAGTAAGATCTTCTGTCTATTTATGCATAATGATGATAGCTGCCACTTGCTTATTTTAGAATCCACTCAACCATTCATTTGACCAATTGTTTGGTAACAAGATACAAACTTCTATTCTTGGTTCCTCTCATCTCCTCAACTGTGATGAGGTCAATTTTAGGAATGTTACAAGAAATTAAGTGTTTTTTAAATATCAATTTTGGTATTGCTAGGAAGAGAGATGAGGGGAGGGAGTGTCGGTCTGGACTTTGGAGTGGATTTGAAGTCTTTCAAAATCTCAATAGGGGAGGTTAAAGCTAGTTAAGGAAGATTTTGGGAAGGAGAAGAGGATGCTCCAACTGGGTAAGAGTTGGTGAGCTAAGCCTATCTCGCCTTTTGGAAGGATTGGAGTTATGCCTCTAAGATGTTAGAGGGAAGCTTTTCATCAAGGAATGGTTGGAAGGTGAGAGAGTTTACAGGTTAGATTGTTGTTGTAATGAGGCAAGAAGGTTCATCCTTTGTTTGATGTGGTCTATGGAGGCGAAGAGTTTTTTTTTGGTTTTCCCAAACGGGAAAGGTTTTCCTAGCAATGGGTTATTTTGGCTGAGAAACTTTGTAGCTTGGGAGTGGTCTCTAACTCTCCGGCTGAAAGGAATGTTTTGTTGGCTGAAGGTAGGTCATAAGAGAGAAAAGAAAATGTGTTTGTTTCTAATTGAAAAAAAAAAGTCAGAAGATAGAAAAAAATAGTGGGCTTTTCGCTTGATGAATCCTCTGCTTTCTAGGTGAAGAAAGGAAAAGAAGCTTTGGGAGATGCATTTTGGTTTTAAAGAGGGGGGGGGGGGGGGGGGGGGGGAACTGAGGTGTCTAGTGGCTCTGTGGGGGGAGTTTTTAGAAATGGCGCTAAAGCTGCATGCATTGAAGAAATAGGCAGTTTGCGACTGGCATTTTAAAGGGTGGATTATCTTTACCATGGGAGCCCTTATTTTGTTTGAATTTGACTCAATTGAAGATGCAAAGAATGTGCTTGCTTAAGAAGTTTGAGGAGGTATGCTAACAAATGCCTGTTCTTAGATAGATGGTTGCAAGAGTTGGGGTACTTTCAGAAAGCCATCCACGCTTGTAGTGCTACCATCACACCTGTGGGACAAGGCATTATTTAAATATTTGGGGGGTTGTTGTGGGGGCTTTGTTGCAATTGATGACGGTATTGCAAAGAGGTGTAATCTTCAGCTGGCAAGGATTCTTGTGAGCTAAGATGGTAAGAAGGTTCTTGAGTTACAAGTGATGGTGGGGCCTTTCTATTACTCAATTTAGTTATGGTGGGAGTTCCATGGTGTTGTTTGCAATTGGCTTTTGAAATGGGGAGTTAACTTATCTTTACTATGGGGAGATATCATTTTGTTGGAATTCGATTCAATTGAAGATGCAGAGAATGTTTTACTTAAGAGTTTTGAGGACATATGCTAACAAGTGCCCGTTCTTGGATAGATGGTCGCAGGAGGTGGGCTGCTTTCGGGGAGCCATCCATGTTTGTAGTGCTACCATTGCACTTGCGGGACATGGCATTATTTAAATATCTAGGGGATTGTTGTGGGTGCTTCATTGCAATGGATGATGGTATTGTAAAGAGGTAATCTTCAACGGGTAAAGATTCTTGTGAGCTTAGATGGCAAGAAGGTTCTTGGGTTACTTCGAGTGGTGGTGAGGCCTTTTTGTTACTTGATTTAGTTATGTTGGGAGGTCCCATCGTGGATTTCAGAGATTGTAGCCATGAGAGATGGAAAACTATGAGAGGTTACGGTAGAGCATAAAGGGAGTTGTGCTCCACGTGCTAGAAAGGGTGTGAATGAGAAGGTTTTGTTGGGCTGTAGGGGTTTAAGAGACTTGTGGAACCTGAGGGTTCTTAAGTTGTCGTAAAGCTAGGGAAATAGTTGGTGGTTCTAACAAGCCAATGCTCTTAGGTCATTATGATGGAGATTGTAGGTTTGGAGATTTTTAGGCTTTGGGTTAGTGGAGGTGGCCCTCCTAGTGAGAAAGCAAAGGATTTCATTTTGGGCTAAGGTTTTAGTGGCTCAAGGAAGGTTGTTAAAGTCTTCGACCCTTTGATTCATGATGTTTATGGATTAGGTTAGACCCATCTCATATTTTACTGCCTAAGGGATGCAGGGTCGGGCCTTAGCAGGTAGTGAGAGCTTTGTTAGCATCTTGCCTTTGGAGAAATATGAGTCCGATATTTGTGAGAAGGGAGCTAGTTACAAGTTTTGGCCTCCTAAGAGAGGTTGGTCTATCTTGTTGTTGAATGGGTGAGAACCTCTTGATGTTGTGGATCAAGAGATGGTGCCATGGGTTTCTTTGGTTGATCTGGTCAGTGTAAGGATGGTTTTTGATGAGGTGGGCTTTCTCTTTAATGGTTCTCTCCTCAGAGAGCCTAGAGGAGGAGAGAGCATCATACGCAAGTGCTGCCCTCTTGTTTGAAGTGGAAGGTTTTGTAGGTAAGTTATCAACTCCTAGGTATTTTGATGAGGAGTAGGTCTTCTACTTATTCCTCTACCCCTTTCAAAGGCAGGGGTCCATCATTGGGAATGGCCAAAAGCTTGGTTATGTGAAGAGATCAGATTGAGGGGTTTTTAGTAGAACGTGAGGGTGATGGTTATAAGCCATTGCGGATGATTTCTAGTGAGGGTTTGGTTGTGAACTTCCCGGTGATGGTTATGGGATGTTGTGAGTGATCTCTTGTGAGGGCCTGATTGTGAACTTCTTGGAGAATCTTCCCAAAGATGCCAAGAGTGTGGACTTAAATGAGTGCAATGACGAGGTGGCTTTAGGTAATGGCAGTCCCAACAAGGACTTGATGGGACAAGGGAGTCTATTTGATATCTCTTGAGAAATTCTCCTTTAGCAATATTTTGTGATTGCTAGTAGAAAGGTATGAGAGGGATATTGTGTCTTTGTTGAGTAAGTTGGGAGCTTGAAAGGGTCGTAGAGTAGTGGTTTTGAGTAAAAAGAGGCTGCCTTCCTCTGTGTCCCATTTTAATGGGGAGCTTCGTACATTGGACGGCTCAGTTTGTTACAGCTAATGAAGTAGAAAAGAGAGGAGTTGGAGAAGCACTGGATATGGTTTCTTAGTGTTCATGAATTTGAGATTTTTTTTTTTGATGAGAAACAACAGTATAGTATATTAAGGTAAGTAAAAATAAGTACAATAGGAGGATGAGAAATCCTCCAAAAACTCCACAAAAATAATTTGAGGTGTTAGTAGGTTTTTGGACTGCTGTTAGTAGGTTTAGAGGCCAAGTGTGTGGCTCTCCCCACATATAAAGATGGATAGAGATGTGGAGAGGGGGAGTGTGGGAAGAGGATAAATTATTCGTTCTCTTCAAGATTTGAAAGGGATTTGAAACTTGAAAATAAGGTTAAAGCATCCTGGTAAAGGCTGAAGAGCTGTTCATGTCCACTTCTGGCTGTTGATATTTGATGGGTTGACATCTAGCTGGAACATCCTTGTTATTTTTTTTGAAGCAGAAACAAACTTCTTCATTCATCTTTAAAGATAAATACAAGAAGGATGAGCAATCCTTCAAAGATGTATGAAAAAATTGTTAGAAATAACCAATCGTTAAGTCCTGCAAAAATTAGACCATCCTTACAAGAAAAAACCAAGGTACACTGAAGGGAAAATATTGCACACTCAAGGGGAAAGAAAATCCCTGACAGAGGAGGGAAAGAGCTTAATTAGCTGACACAGTGTATTTAACAAGAGGAATGGTAATCCTATTTGCTAATATAATTAAAAAAGTAGTTTTAGTGTAGCTTGCTGTTCTAGGTAAAATGGCTTCTATGCTCATCAATTGATACCTGGGTAGTGACATTTCATTAATTTATGCAAGATTATATATCAAGTTTTATGTCATCATTGGCACCTTTCCAGAAATATTGATAAAACTTCTCAGATGGTCGGGTGCTAGTAATAAGGAATTAACTCCCTCTCTTCTCCTGTCTTGGAAGATAAAAAACTGTTAGTAGTGTTGTTTTGCTTTCAATTATCTGATATTCTATAATTTCTTGCAGCCTCCTAAAATTAAAGCATTCATTGATAAGGTGATTCAGAGTCCATTACAAGATATAGCGATACCTCTTTCTGGATTCCATTGGGAGTACAGTAAGGTAATAGAATACTACTTTTCTGTAGCTTTCAAGTTCTTTTTCCCTTCATTCTATCAACTATTTGTTGTGTTGACTTCAGGGGAATTTTCATCATTGGAGGCCACTGTTTCTGCATTTTGATACATACTTCAAGACATACTTGTCTTGTAGGAATGACCTCCTTTTGTCAGATAATACTTTAGAAGATGATAGTCCTTTTCCGAAGCATGCAGTTCTACAAATTTTACGAGTGATGCAAATAATTTTAGAGAATTGCCATAACAAGAGTTCATTTGGTGGCTTAGAGGTATGTTAGAGATGGTAGAATCTTAAGTTATTTGTTTTGGAAGGTTTCTGAAGCTAGGACTGCATTTTTATATGTTATCTCATAGTATCTTGTGAGCTTTAGGTTCTGATGTTATTTTAAATTAATATATCCATGTTATTCTTAACAGCATTTCAAGCTCCTGCTTACATCAACAGATCCTGAAATTCTTATAGCCACATTGGAGACTCTTTCTGCATTAGTTAAAATAAATCCCTCCAAGCTACATGGGAGTGGGAAGCTTATTGGATGTGGATCTGTGAATGGCTGTCTACTGTCTCTAGCACAGGGATGGGGGAGCAAGGAGGAAGGCCTGGGTTTATATTCATGTGTTATGGCAAATGAGAGAACCCAAGAGGAAGGGCTTAGTTTGTTTCCATCAGACATGGAAAATGATCGTGACAAATCCCAGTACCGATTAGGTTCTACTCTGTATTTTGAATTGCATGGTGTCAATTCCGAAAGCACTGAGGAGACCAGTAGTGCAAAATCTTCTAACTTGAGTGTTATCCACATCACAGATCTGCATTTGCGGAAAGAAGATGATCTATTACTGATGAAACAATATATTGAGCAGTACAATGTTCCTCCTGAGCTTCGGTTTTCATTGTTGACCAGGATCAGATATGCTCGTGCCTTCCGTTCTCCCAGAATTTGCAGACTGTACAGCAGGATCTGCCTTCTTGCATTCATTGTTCTTGTTCAATCTAATGATGCCCATGATGAGCTGGTATCCTTTTTTGCCAATGAGCCAGAATATACCAATGAATTAATTAGGATTGTGAGGTCTGAAGAAACTGTCCCTGGAACTATTAGAACCCTTGCAATGCTTGCCTTAGGTGCTCAATTAGCTGCATATTCAGCATCTCATGAGCGTGCTCGGATTTTGAGTGGATCTAGCATCAATTTTGCTGGAGGTAACCGCATGATTCTCCTCAATGTGCTCCAGAGGGCGGTTTTGTCACTGAATAACTCCAATGACCCATCATCTCTTGCCTTTGTTGAAGCACTTCTGCAGTTCTATTTACTCCATGTTATATCTTCTTCTTCTAGTTCTGGGAGTGTCATCAGGGGTTCAGGAATGGTTCCCACATTTTTACCTCTTTTAGAAGATTCTGATCCTACTCATATGCATCTTGTCTGTTTTGCTGTGAAAACTTTACAAAAGCTCATGGACTACAGTAGTGCAGCAGTTTCCCTGTTTAAAGATTTGGGGGGTGTAGAACTTTTAGCAAGGAGACTGCAGATAGAAGTACACAGGGTTATTGGTTTAGCTGGAGCAAATGATAGTTCAATGATCATTGGTGAAAGCTCAGGATACAGTGATGATCAGTTATACTCACAGAAGAGGCTCATTAGGGTTTTGTTGAAGGCGCTTGGGTCTGCTACTTATATCCCCGCAAACTCTACGAGATCCCAAAACTCCCATGATAATTCTTTACCTGTCACTCTGTCACTGATATTTGGTAATGTAGAAAAATTTGGAGGTGACATTTATTTTTCAGCTGTGACTGTCATGAGCGAAATTATCCATAAAGACCCTACTTGTTTTTCTGCTTTGCATGAATTGGGTCTTCCTGATGCATTTTTATCTTCAGTAGTGGCTGGAATACTTCCTTCTTCAAAGGCTCTCACATGTATTCCTAATGGTCTCGGTGCCATTTGTCTTAATGTGAAAGGCTTAGAGGCAGTGAAAGAAACTTCGGCATTGCGGTTCCTTGTGGACATTTTTACCACCAAGAAATATGTAGTAGCAATGAATGAAGCTATCGTTCCCTTGGCCAATGCTGTGGAAGAGCTTTTGCGTCATGTATCGTCATTACGAAGCACTGGTGTTGACATAATTATTGAAATTGTTGATAGAATTGCTTCAATAGGGGATGATAATGTGGGGTCATCAGGAAAAGTTAATGGGACCACTGCAATGGAGATGGATTCTGAAGACAAAGAAAATGATGGCCATTGCTGTCTGGTTGGTTCAGTAGATTCAGCTGCAGAAGGCATCAGTAATGAGCAGTTCATCCAACTTTGCATCTTTCATGTGATGGTTCTGGTTCACAGAACAATGGAAAATTCTGAAACTTGTCGGTTATTTGTGGAGAAGTCAGGGATTGAAGCTCTACTGAAGCTTCTGCTACGGCCTAATATTGCCCAGTCTTCTGAAGGAATGTCTATTGCTTTACACAGCACCATGGTCTTCAAGGGCTTTACTCAGCATCACTCAGCTCCACTCGCACGTGCTTTCTGCTCCTCTCTTAGGGATCATTTGAAGAAAGCTTTGACTGGATTTAGTGTTGCCTCAGGCTCCTTTTTGCTGGATCCTAGGTTAACACCTGATAGTGGAATTTTTCCTTCACTTTTCCTTGTTGAATTCCTTCTATTTCTTGCTGCCTCCAAAGACAATCGTTGGGTAACTGCATTGCTTACAGAATTTGGAAATGATAGCAAGGATGTTTTGGAAGATATTGGACGTGTACAACGTGAAGTCCTATGGCAGATTGCTCTCCTTGAAGATGCCAAGATTGAGACAGAAGATGATGGTGCTAGTTCTTTTGCTGAGTCACAACAATCAGAACCGAACGCAAATGATAGTGAAGAGCAAAGATTCAACTCCTTTAGGCAGTTTCTTGACCCATTACTGAGAAGGAGAATGTCAGGATGGAGTGTTGAATCCCAATTTTTTGATCTTCTAAACTTGTATCGTGACCTTGGCCGTGCTACTGGCCTTCAACGACTAACTGCTGATGGTTCTTCAAACTTGCGGCTTGGAGCAAGTCATCAATTGCATCATTCGGCTTCTTCTGATTCTACTGGAGTCATTAGTAAAAAGGAAGATGAGAAGCAGAGATCCTATTATTCTTCTTGCTGTGACATGGTTAGATCACTTTCTTTTCACATTACCCATTTGTTTCAAGAGTTAGGAAAGGCCATGCTGCTTCCTCGACGACGTGATGATACTCTGAATGTGTCCCCTTCTTCAAAATCTGTGGTTTCTACTTTTGCTTCTATTGCTCTGGACCACATGAATTTTGGGGGTCATGTAAATCCATCTGGGTCAGAGGTATCCATATCAACAAAGTGTCGCTACTTTGGCAAGGTTATTGATTTCATTGATGGCATTCTACTGGACAGGCCGGATTCCTGTAATCCTGTTCTGGTGAATTGCTTGTATGGACATGGGGTTGTTCAGTCAGTTTTGACTACATTTGTAGCTACCAGTCAATTGCTTTTTACGGTTAACAGGGCTCCTGCTTCACCTATGGAGACTGATGATGGGATTTCAAAGCAGGATGAAAAGGATGAAACTGATAATTCATGGATTTATGGTCCCTTAGCTAGCTATGGAAAACTAATGGACCATCTGGTGACATCATCCTTTATTTTATCTCCTTTTACAAAGCACCTACTTGCCCAACCCCTGATCAATGGTGATATTCCTTTTCCTCGGGATGCTGAGACATTTGTAAAGGTCCTCCAGTCCATGGTACTGAAGGTGGTGCTTCCAGTTTGGACGAATCCACAATTTACTGATTGTAGTTATGATTTCATTACAACAATCATTTCTATCATCCGGCACATTTATTCTGGAGTTGAAGTGAAAAATGTCAATAGCAATGCCAGTGCTCGAATAACTGGTCCTCCTCCAAATGAGACAGCTATTTCAACAATTGTAGAGATGGGCTTTTCCAGATCTAGAGCAGAAGAAGCTCTGCGGCAAGTTGGAGCAAACAGCGTGGAGTTGGCAATGGAGTGGTTGTTTTCCCACCCAGAAGAAACTCAAGAAGATGATGAACTTGCTCGTGCACTTGCCATGTCACTTGGGAACTCTGGATCTGATGCAAAGGAAGAGGTTGCAAATGAAAGCACTCAGCATCTTGAAGAAGAAGTTATCCAACTTCCTCCTGTTGAAGAGTTGTTATCCACATGTACAAAGCTACTGCAGATGAAGGAGCCTCTAGCTTTTCCAGTTCGAGACCTGCTTGTGATGATTTGCTCCCAAAATGATGGTCAATACAGGTCTAGCGTTATTACTTTTATCATAGACCAGATGAAGCTTTGTAGTTTGACCTCAGAGAGTGGAAACGTAATTATGCTATCTGCTCTTTTTCATGTTCTTGCTCTTATTCTTCATGAAGATGCAGTGGCACGAGAAGTTGCCTTCAAGAATGGTCTGGTTAAACTTGCTACAGATTTACTTTCACGATGGGATTCTGGTGCATGTGACAGCGAGAAACCTCAAGTTCCAAAATGGGTAACAGCAGCTTTTCTTGCTATTGACCGGCTGCTGCAGGTGGATCAAAAATTGAATTCAGAACTTGCAGAGCAGTTGAAGAAGGATGATGTCAGTAGTCAGCAGACGACTATAACCATTGATGATGATAAGCAGAACAAATTGCAGGCCACACTGGGATTATCTCCTAAGCATATAGATATGCATGAGCAGAAGAGACTTATTGAGATTGCTTGTAATTGTATCAGGAACCAGCTTCCATCTGAAACAATGCATGCTGTTCTACAGCTGTGCTCTACTCTTACCAGAACTCATTCCATTGCTGTTAATTTTCTTGATGATGGAGGCTTACCCATGCTTCTGTCTTTGCCAACAAGTAGCCTCTTTTCTGGGTTTGACAATGTTGCTGCTACTATAATCCGGCATGTCCTTGAGGATCCTCAAACTCTACAGCAAGCAATGGAATCTGAAATACGGCACAGTCTTGTGGCTGCTGCTAACAGGCATTCCAATGGAAGGCTGACTCCCCGCAACTTTCTTTTAAATTTGACTTCTGTCATTTCAAGGGATCCAATGATTTTTATGCAGGCTGCTCAGTCTGTCTGCCAAGTTGAGATGGTTGGTGAAAGACTGTATATCGTGTTGCTGAAAGATCGTGACAAAGATAAATGTAAAGAGAAAGAAAAAGAGAAAGAGAAAGCAACAGAGAAAGATAGGAATAATGATGGAAAGGTCACATTGGGTAATGCAAGCTCAATAGCCCCTACAGGTGGGCATGGAAAACTAACTGATCCAAACTCCAAAAATTCCAAGGTTCATCGGAAACCTCCTCAGAGTTTTGTAAATGTGATTGAGCTTCTTTTGGATTCAGTAATTAGTTTTGTACCTCCCTCGAAAGATGAAACTGTGGTAAATGTGCCCCTTGACAGCCCCTCATTAGCTGCCATGGACATTGATGTTGCTGCAAGTAAGGGGAAAGGAAAAGCCATTGTCACTACACCTGAAGAGAATGATTTCAATAACCAGGAAGCTTCTGCATCTCTTGCTAAGATTGTGTTCATTTTGAAGCTTTTGACAGAGATTCTCTTGATGTATTCTTCATCTGTTAATGTTCTACTCCGAAAGGATGCTGAAGTTAGTGGCTGCAGGGCTCCCCCTCAAAGGGGTCCTACTGTGTACTGCATTACTGGAATATTCCACCATATTCTTCACAGGTTTCTTCCATATTCCAGAAATTCCAAAAAGGAAAAGAAAATTGATGGTGATTGGATGCATAAACTAGCAACCCGGGCTAGCCAATTTTTAGTGGCAGCTTGTGTTCGCTCTACAGAAGCAAGGAGAAGGGTTTTCACAGAGATCAGTAATATACTTAATGACTTTGTTGATTCATCTAATGGTTTTAGGCCACCCGGCAATGATATCCAAGCTTTTATTGATCTGCTCAATGATGTATTGGCTGCTCGGTCACCTACAGGTGCTTATATCTCAGCAGAAGCTTCAGCTACTTTCATAGATGTGGGTCTTGTTAGGTCATTGACTCGAACTCTCCAAGCATTGGACTTGGATCATGTTGACTCACCAAAAGCTGTTACGGGGCTTATCAAGGCGCTGGAGGTGGTAACCAAAGAACATGTCCATTCTGCTGATTCTAATACAGGTAAGGGTGAGAATTCTACAAAGCCTCCTGATCACAATCAACCTGGAAGAGTAGATGATAGTGCTGATGTATCACAATCCATGGAAACTTCATCTCAACCTAATCATGATGTTACTGCAGCTGATCATGTTGAGTCTTTTAATACCACTCAAACCTATGGTGGGTCTGAGGCTGTTACTGATGATATGGAACATGACCAGGATCTAGATGGAGGTTTTGTTCCTTCTACTGAAGATGATTATATGCATGAAACTTCTGGGGATCCAAGGGTTATGGAAAATGGCATTGATACTGTGGGTATTCGATTTGAAATACAACCACAAGAAAATCTTGTTGACGAAGATGATGATGAGATGTCAGGAGATGATGGAGATGAAGTAGATGAAGATGAAGATGAGGATGATGAGGAGCATAATGATCTTGAAGAAGATGAAGTCCATCACTTGCCACATCCCGACACAGATCAAGATGATCATGAGATTGATGATGATGAGTTTGATGAGGAGGTCATGGAGGAGGATGATGAGGATGATGAAGATGATGAGGATGGAGTTATACTTAGGCTGGAGGAAGGCATAAATGGAATAAATGTTTTTGACCATATTGAGGTTTTTGGTAGGGACCATAGCTTTTCTAATGAAACTCTCCATGTGATGCCAGTTGAAGTTTTTGGCTCTAGACGTCATGGTCGTACCACATCTATTTATAATCTCTTGGGAAGAACTGGTGACAATGCTGCACCCTCTCGACATCCTCTTTTGGTGGAACCATCATCCTCACTACAAACACCCCCTCTGAGACAGTCAGGTTGCTTTTTGGTTGATGTATTTTCCTTTGTTTTACTTTTATTAGTATTTTTTTAAAGTTTTTTAAATTTCTCTCAGATATATCCTGATTTTGTATTCCTTTTTTTTCATTGTTACTTGTAATTTTGTATTTCCTATCTGATATTTGGTCTGTATTTTTTTTTTTCAGAGAATGCCCGTGATGTGATCTTATCTGATAGGAATTCGGAGAACACTGCATCACGGTTGGATACAATTTTCCGATCACTGAGGAATGGGCGTCATGGACACCGACTCAATCTTTGGGTGGATGATAACCAGCAAGGTGGTGGATCAAATGCATCTGCTGTTCCCCAAGGCCTTGAAGAGTTGCTTGTTTCTCAGTTGAGGCGGCCTGCCCCTGAGAAACCTTCTGATGAGAATACAACAGTTGAACATGAAAGTAAGCCCCAGGTTAGTCAATCACAAGAATCAGAAGCAGACATAAGGCCTGAAACTGCTGTTGAAAACAATGTGAACAATGAACCCAGTTGTGTGCCTCCCCCTACTTCTGTTGCAATGGATAGCATTGATAATGCTGATACAAGACCTGCAGCCACCGAATCTCTGCAAGGAACAGATGCATCAAGTATGCATTCTCAATCTGTTGAAATGCAGTTTGAACACAATGAGGCAGCTGTGCGGGATGTTGAAGCAGTGAGCCAAGAAAGTAGTGGGAGCGGGGCAACACTAGGGGAAAGCCTTCGGAGCCTAGACGTTGAAATTGGAAGTGCTGATGGGCATGATGATGGTGGAGAGAGGCAAGGTTCAGCAGATAGAATGCCTTTGGGTGATATGCAGGCAACTCGAACAAGAAGGACCAATGTGTCCTTTGGGAATTCTACACCACTAAGCGGTAGAGATGCATCTCTTCACAGTGTAACTGAAGTTTCTGAAAATCCTAGCCAAGAAGCAGATCAGGTTGGTCCTGGGGAGGAGCAGCAAATCAATGCCGATGCTGATTCTGGATCCATTGATCCTGCTTTCCTGGATGCTCTGCCTGAGGAGCTGCGAGCCGAAGTTCTTTCTGCTCAACAGGGTCAGGTGGCACAGCCTTCAAACACTGAACAGCAAAATACTGGAGATATTGATCCAGAATTCCTGGCAGCCCTTCCGCCGGACATCCGAGCAGAAGTTCTGGCTCAACAACAAGCACAAAGGCTGCATCAATCACAGGAACTGGAAGGCCAACCAGTTGAAATGGATACTGTCTCAATAATTGCAACATTTCCATCGGATCTGCGAGAAGAGGTACAATTGATCATTCAATTGTAGTTTTGATTGTATAATTATGAGTCTCCCCTACTAAATACACTATGTTCTGCATCCTCAGGTTCTCTTAACATCATCTGATGCTATCCTTGCCAATCTCACTCCTGCTCTTGTTGCTGAAGCAAACATGCTCCGTGAAAGGTTTGCACATCGTTATCATAATCGTACCCTCTTTGGTATGTACCATAGAAACCGCAGAGGTGAGTCTTCAAGAAGGGGTGAAGGTATTGGATCCAGCCTGGACAGAGCTGGTGGAAGCATTGTTCCACGCAGGTCTATGGGAGGCAAACTTGTTGAAGCTGATGGGGCTCCTTTAGTTGATACAGAAGCTTTGAAAGCTATGATTCGGTTGCTTCGTGTTGTCCAGGTACTCACTTGTTTGAATAGAATTGTCTCTTAGTGCATGTTCTTTATGATATATTTATTTATGTATATTATTTTGCAGCCACTTTATAAAGGACAGCTGCAAAGGCTTCTCTTGAATTTATGTGCTCACAGTGAAACCCGAATTGCTCTGGTGAAACTCCTCATGGACATGCTGATGCTTGACACGAGGAAGCCTGCCAATCATTTAAACACTTCTGAGCCATCATATCGGCTTTATGCTTGCCAAAGTCATGTGATGTATTCTCGTCCTCAATATTTTGATGGTAAGAGATATATTTAATCACTGCCTATCAAAAAAAAAAAAGAAGACATATTTAATCACTCTTTTTGGTGGAAAGTGCCAGTATTCATCTGTTAGTGAGTCAGAACTGTATCCAATTGAAGTAGGTGGCTTTAACCTGTGGCTGTGATACTGGTACTACACCAATACACCAGTATGTCTTTAATTGTTTGACAAATTAATGTGCCATTCAGTTCTATCTGGGCAATGCAGGGGGTAGTAATTTGATGGGTTAAAGATAGTTGCTCAACAGACTCAAGATACTATAGATTTTCCTTAATTATTTGTTTCTTTCTGTAGGCCCACACTCCACACTCTCTGGAGAATTACCTGCTTGTAAACCTCAGGCCCCAGCTAAAAGTTATCAACCAATAGGTCATGTGGCATTTGTTTAATGGTGCAAGATCCATCATAGGATGGGGCCTGTTTGAAACATTTAGTGCCAAAAATTATGAGAATTGAATAAATCTGTATTATCCTAGCTGTAAAAATCTAATGATTAGAAGTTCACTCTCTGTAATAATTTGTGGATAATAATTATAAAAGAAATGTCTTTCTGAATAATGGTTTAATTAGTTTGATATTGCAGGTGTTTTATCTCAATATTCTGTTCTCCAGGTTGTATTCTGTTTGCGTTCATCAAATTTAAGTTTTTTGAGTCAGTGTATTTTAACTCCATGTGAACAATAGGTGGAGGAACAGGATTGCTGCATCCTTTTTTAAAATGGATGCCTGCCCTGTTTGTATTTCTCTGTCTCTGTTGAGTGGAAATTGATTGACATATCATATCCATTTCAACAGTTCTGTGCTCCTTAGAGTTCTGTTAGTTGAACCTTCAAAGTGATTGTATACTGTTTCCCAAATGCTATCTGCGCACTTAAATATTTATGATAGTGGGTGCTTTGGTTTGAATTTTCATGAAATTGTGTGATCCATTCTACTTTGGTGTGGACAAAATCTTGGTTATTATATTCACTACTCTGATGGACAGTGGGGAACAATAAAAGATTATTAAGCTCAACAACTTTGTGTACAGTTTGTTAGTTGGAGTTCCTTTTACCTTTTGTCTGTACTTTTGCAGTCACATTTGGAGAAATTTGGTCCAGAGTTTTGTCTGGGTTTTGATGTGTAGTGGTAAAGGCCTGAACAGTTCTTAGTTTCTTATGTCTTGTCTTTGACTTACAGGAGTTCCTCCCTTGGTGTCTCGACGTATTCTCGAAACAATGACCTACCTGGCTCGAAATCACCCTTATGTGGCAAAAATTTTGCTTCAGTATAGGCTTCCTCATCCGCCCTTACAGGAGCCAGAGAACCTTGATCAGGTACGTGGCAAGGCTGTGATGGTGATTGAGGATGAAGTTGTAGATAAAAAGCTGCATCAGGAAGGATACCTGTCTGTTGCTTTGCTGTTGAGTCTCTTGAATCAGCCCCTTTATTTGAGGAGTATAGCTCATCTGGAGCAGGTAATGCTTCATATAAGATCTTGGTTTCCTTGAAATAAATTCATCAACTTAATAACCTGGTTTCATGGAATGTGTTTTCTTTCCTGATTCTTGTTTCAGCTTCTAAATTTATTGGAGGTCATCATTGACGATGTGGAAAGCAAGTCAAGTGTGTCTGACAAATCTGGGCCATCATCTACTGGGCAGCCATCTGGCCCTCAGGTTTCTATATCAGATGCTGAGATAAATGCAGACTCTGGTGGTGTTTCTGGGGTTGGAGTTACATCATCCAAAGTTGATGATTCCTCCAAACCTTCAGCTTTTGGTTCACATAGAGAATGTGATGCCCATAGTGTACTGCTTAACCTACCTCAATCAGAACTTCGACTTTTATGCTCATTGCTTGCACGAGAAGGGTAAGAGGGAGCTTTAACGCTATCTACATAACATGTTGGATCCTGTTTCTTACTTTCTTTTGTCAATTTTTGATGATTTCCTTGCAATTGCAAAAGAAGCTGAATTTCTTTTGTTAGTCTTTTTCTGATATCCTATGCTTTCTTTTGTTAGCCTTGCTGATATGCTAATATAATTGTTACACTGTTTAATTATCCAACATTTTCTGTTTTTTGGAGTTTGGAATAGCATGATTTATTGTTATTCAACATGTAGATCTGTTATTTATTTGTTGTGCCAACTTAGTTTCTTTATTTTACAATTATACTTTAGTTATTTTTTAGTTGTTTATTCAACCTGTTTCTTGCAATTGGCTTGTAATCGTAATGCAAAGTCAGTTATTTGCTATGCTGTTCATTTCTGTACCTATGCTGTGTAATTTTATTTGTTCAATGTTACCTGGATTTAATGATATGTTTTTCTAACTAGCTTTTGGACATGTAATTGGTTGGGTGTATTATGCCATAGATTTTAATGTTTCTTGCAAATGCTGCCTGTGTTATTTCTAAGTAGCTGTGTGCTGCTCTTTCTATTTTTATTATTTTTAATCTTCTTTCTCTTATATTTTTTGTTCTTGAAGTCCCAATTTGTTACTGTGATTTAGTGGGTATTCCTGTATTTATAAATTAATGGTTGACCTATCCAATATCTCACATCCTTTATCACCACATTCATCTCCAGTCTGTTTCAACTTGTTTAATTCAGATTAAAGTAAGGTTGCAGGTTAGACATTTGGAAATTTGAAGACCTTCTAGATTTGTTGGGTTAATTTATTCAAGGATCTTAGCATCTCTTCTTCTCCTCGTTTTAGACCCTCCAGAGTAATTGGGCCAATTTATTCGATTGTCTTTGACTCTCTTCTTTTCCTCCTTTATATTTGTATCTCTTGAAGAACCTCTCATCCTTCACTGTACTTTTCCTTATCTATAAAAAAGTCTTTTTGTTTCTTCTCTGAAAATATTATTCAGTATCTTGAGGTGAATGTATTGAGCTAATTCTTCTGTCAGCCAACCAATTTAACTTTGTATTGCCTTATTCCCAGAAAGATTGGATAGCACTAAGCCTCATCTGGGAAGGGTAGAGCAAACTGGGCTTTGGATTGTGTGCACATTTATGATAGTCTACTTGATTCTGAGATAGACACCATGGGTATCCACTGTGGATCACTGACCATATATTTATACCTGTATGATCATTGATTTGGCTAGTTGTATAATTGCTAAATTTGCCTTACTGCTTCTCTGACCAGACTCGACAACAAGATCCAGTCTGTTAGTACCTTTGCTTTTGCAGACTATTACATCCATGCTGCCAAGTGTTGAAGCAGCAATGCAGAGAACCATTTCTAAGTTATCAATTTCCCTGATACTTGCATAACTTGTCTTGGTGTCCATGGCATGGGATCTAAGCTGTTTCTCTGCTATATACCATCACTGGGTTTTATAACTCATTAATACCCTTGCCATATTTCATTATCATGTATTGTAGTTGTAGCCATTAATTATTTTTACACTATGTCTAGTCTGTTACTCCCTTTTTAATAATATTAATTTACACTGACATCTATGCCTGCATTGGTGCTGTATGATGTGTCAGCTTTTTTCTGAAGCCACCATATCAGACACCTAATTTCTTAGTTGTACAGAGGCAACTGTCTCTGCATAGGTTTAGCAAGAATGCAGAGACCCCTCATTTGGCAATATATCCTTAAAACCAATGATCCACAGAGTGGATGGGAACTAAATTTAACTTCCACCTGTGCAAACCATATGATGTCAGCTTTCTTGTGGAGTATCTATTTTCAGTCACCTTTTTTTTTACCACTGTGGTGTTTGGTTTACTTTGGCTGTTCCTTACTAGCATTCACTTGTATTCATGATGGTGACATGTTGGAGCAAAGCAACGTCTCATCTAACACTTTTTTTAAATAAAAAAAAATCCTTTTGTTCTATAACATATAATTTATAGTTGCTTTTGTACCGTTTTGGGCATTATTGTTATTATGATTTCCTCTTGCATTATTGCTTTATCTAACATATGTTGTTCAACCAGTTTGTCAGACAATGCATATTCGCTTGTGGCGGAGGTACTGAAGAAGTTAGTGGCAATTGCTCCAACTCATTGTCATCTGTTTATCACTGAGCTAGCATTTTCTGTGCAAAATTTGACTAAATCTGCAATGGATGAATTGCACACTTTTGGAGAAACTGAAAAGGCACTCCTTAGTTCATCATCTTCTGATGGAGCTGCAATTCTGAGAGTTCTGTTGGCATTAAGTTCTCTTGTTGCCTCACTTAATGAGAAGGAGAAGGATCAGCAAGTTCTTCCTGAAAAGGAGCAGACTGCTGCTCTTTCTCAGGTATGGGATATCCATGCAGCCTTAGAACCTTTGTGGCTAGAGCTAAGCACTTGCATAAGCAAAATAGAGAGCTATTCAGATTCTGCAACTGTTTTGCCAACCATATCTATAATCTCCACATCTAAACCATCTGGTGCAATGCCTCCACTTCCCGCGGGCAGTCAGAACATCTTACCATACATAGAGTCATTCTTTGTGATGTGTGAGAAATTACATCCTGGGCAGCCAGGTGCAAGTCAGGACTTCAGTCTTGCTGCAGTTTCTGATGTCGAGGATGCCAGTACTTCTGATGGCCAACAGAAAACTCCAGTGTCTGTTCTGAAAGTTGATGAAAAACACATTGCTTTTGTGAAGTTCTCAGAGAAGCACCGGAAGCTCCTAAATGCTTTTATCCGGCAAAACCCTGGGTTGCTAGAGAAGTCTTTCTCACTCATGTTGAAGGTTCCCCGCTTTATTGATTTTGACAACAAGCGTTCCCACTTTAGGTCAAAGATAAAGCATCAACATGATCATCATCACAGTCCTTTAAGAATTTCAGTGAGAAGAGCTTACATTCTTGAAGATTCATATAACCAACTGCGCATGCGGTCGACTCAAGATTTAAAAGGGAGATTGACTGTTCACTTCCAAGGTGAGGAAGGTATTGATGCAGGTGGGCTTACAAGGGAATGGTATCAGTCGTTGTCCAGGGTTATTTTTGACAAGGGAGCTCTACTATTTACAACAGTGGGCAATGAATCAACATTTCAGCCAAACCCCAACTCAGTTTACCAAACAGAACATCTCTCATACTTTAAGTTTGTTGGCAGAGTTGTAAGTACCTGTTCAGAGCTCTTGTTGGATTGATAAAAGATTATGTGATTCATGCTCATTCCTTTGTGTTTTATTTTTATTTTTTACTTTTGTAACTAGGTTGGAAAAGCACTTTTTGATGGACAACTTCTGGATGTCCATTTCACTCGATCTTTCTACAAGCATATACTAGGGGTAAAAGTTACATATCATGATATTGAAGCCATTGATCCTGATTACTTCAAAAACCTAAAATGGATGCTTGAGGTATGTTGCTAGTCGAATCTCTCTTTTTCTTAGACCCGCAGTCTTCTTTGCTTCATCATCAACTTTGAATGTCCATAACTATCTTCTAGTTCTGTCAAAACCAACCTCTTTTTTTGGCTTTCACAGAATGATATAACTGATGTTCTAGACGTTACTTTTAGCATTGATGCTGATGAGGAGAAATTGATATTGTATGAAAGGAATGAGGTAAATACCTCCAATTCATCCATGACTTATTTTTTTCCCCAAATAGAGTATTTTGTTATTTAAATTCTGTGAACATAATGTAGGTGACAGACTGTGAATTGATCCCGGGTGGAAGGAACATTCGAGTTACTGAGGATAACAAGCATAAATATGTTGATTTGGTTGCTGAGCATCGGTTGACTACTGCTATTCGTCCTCAAATAAATGCATTTTTGGAAGGATTCAATGAATTAATTCCTCGGGATTTAATATCCATTTTTAATGATAAGGAACTAGAATTGTTGATAAGTGGGCTTCCAGATATTGATTGTGAGTTCCCTTAGTTTGATTGATTTTTTGTCTTTTCATAGACCAGATCACTTGCACATTTTTCACCCTCAAAACCCTAAAATTTAAGGTCTAATGTTCCCACATTATTGTCTTTCAGTGGACGACATGAGGGCAAATACCGAGTATTCTGGCTATAGTCCTGCGTCCCCTGTCATCCAATGGTTTTGGGAGGTTGTTCAAAGTCTAAGCAAGGAGGATAAGGCTCGGCTTCTTCAGTTTGTGACTGGAACCTCAAAGGTACCTTGCTTTTATACATTAGGATTTTATTTTTGCCAGATTCCATGGACTTCATACTGTAAAATGTTCATGAATTCTCTCCAGCAAGTCGAGTGCATGTAACTGAAAAGTAGACATGCTGTACTCATTCTTTGGCTAATGAATCTAAACCTGCATGTGGTCATGGGAGTTCTCATACTCCCACATCAACCAAATGCCCTCATTGGTTGAGATCCACCCCTGTGGTAAGTTGAACTGGGGCATGAAAAGAAAACAGAATAATGTGAATAATGGATAAGTATTTCGACTATTAGTCAGCCAAACTAAATTTATATTTATCTGTTTTATGATTTTGCTTTTGTTGAAACCATCATTTGTACTTCAGTTTACAAGTTGTTGTGTGAATATGTGCATACTATGTATCTAATTAAGTTGAACAATGGTTAGAATTTGTCTAGTTTTATTGAAAAGCTTCCATCTTGTCCTTGGGCTAGGATTGAATTGGGAATTATCTTTCACTGATGTATAAGGGGCAATTATTCTGAGTATTGCTCTCTCAAATTCTTACAGGTTCCTTTGGAGGGCTTCAGTGCACTTCAAGGAATTTCTGGCTCCCAGAAGTTCCAGATTCACAAGGCATATGGAAGCCCCGATCACTTGCCTTCTGCACATACATGGTGAGCTTTTTGGCTTTCATTTTCTTTTTCTCCACGAAGTTCATATTTCTGAACCCTTAGATAGTCATCTGTTATATTACAGTTAATATGGCTTTTATTGAACAAGTTCTGAGGGCCTTAGTTGTCTCCCCTTACATTTACATTTCATTGTGGATATGTAGGTAACTTAATGTTGTTTTAAGGAACTTAACCCCATTTTCATCCCATTATGAATGCAGTTTCAACCAGCTAGATCTGCCAGAGTATCCTTCTAAACAACATCTAGAGGAGAGACTGCTTCTTGCAATTCATGAAGCTAACGAAGGATTTGGATTTGGTTAAGTTTTGCAATTGGAGCATAAAGTTATTGTGTAGATAAATATTATGTCCAAAGGTATCAAAGAAATTGGATAGTAAAGGTGGCAAATGAGAATTCTGTTAATATACTGTACAGTTTATATTTGCTATGGCAAATGCTGCTGGCAGTTCTTTCTCTTTTTCTTCTCTCTTTTTGGCCAGTCTGCTCTTGTTTCTTCATTTCTAAGATATTTTCTTTTTCTGAGTCATTGGTTGTTGTCACCACTTATCTTTCAGTTTGAAAAATTTGTCAAAGTGGGATTTTAGGGAAATTAACTGGGATTTTAACATACATAGTAAGGCCAACTGTTACCTTGCCCATCTAGTCATGAAAAATAGATGAAATATATGTCAATTCTGATCTCCGATTCTCATGATTAAATATAATATGTGGTGAATTGAAGCACTTAAAGCGTTCAAGCTGTTTTGATATAAATCTGGTGTTTGATAAATGAACTAATTAGAAGACCGTGTAAAGAAAGTTTGATAATATCTGGCATCCACCTTCTTTAGGAGGATTGGCATGCTTATCCAAGGAATGAATCCAATGTTACTTTGGTAACTGTAAAAAATTGTTAACATTCAAGCCCTACAAATTGAAAATGATTTTAGGTGAAGTATTAAGAGTCACCGTGTGCTCTTAGAATTTAGCTGGCTATACTTCTGGGTAAATGCCCTAGTGATATCCCTTTAATAAGATGGCCTGGCATAAGGACCATTTTCTTCCAATTCACTGTACTATCTTGACCAAACCCTTGTTCGATTGTCCCTCTCCTTGACTCCTGTGGCCTGTTGTTCTCTGTTGATTCTGTTATTAGATAAGGGTCTTTGAGCAGTCGCTAGTTTTGTAATTCTTGTAACCCTGGCCAGTGCTTTTGATGGGTCGATATGTCTACCCTTATTTGATTCTTTCTGCAGGGTGGTCTTATGCTCAATTAGAGAAGCTGACAGTAGGAAATTGTTCTCAATCCCTTTACTTTGCAACTCTCTTTTCCTCCTTAATTCTCGGAGTGAATCAGCTCCTTTAAGCAAGCCAGACTGGCTCATTGCTCCATTACTAGAGTTTAAGCTCCTTAGACTTTGGGGATCTGTGCCGCACATGGTTCCTGTTCTTGACCAGGCTTTTTGTTCATTAGGGGTAACTCTTGGCCGCTCAGCAGAACCTGGTGTTGGCTGTCTCAACTTTTCTTCAAGCCCCTTGTTCTGCAAATAACATGGGAAATGGAAATAAGCACTTGTGTAGCTCCATTTTTGTTTATGGTGTTGCAGTAAGATGTTTATTCATGTATAACATAAAATGTTTGATGGAAACCTTTTTCTCGAGTGACTGGAATCCTAAGCTTTCGCCTTGCATTACCAGTTTGCTTTCAAGCTCCTTAATCTGTATTATAACCATTTGCAATAATGAAATCAATATCATAAGAATGAATAATAGAGAATGACAGTAACAACAATAATAATATGCCAAAACTGAAATAAAAATTTAGTCCAAGAAAGTCCGTGCTCATGATCCATTGCATAAAAACTCATTGAAATATATACCCCCATTGTTTGATTATTTGGGGTTGGTGGCAGTGTGTTGATGTCCTATTTTGTAAACTCTACTAGGATCAATCACAGCATGCTGTGTCTAATATGCACCATGTAAGCTTCACCATGATACAACTGATTAATACCACTCTCCACTAACATGACCTGTAATGCATTTCGCCCTTGATTTCCAATGCATGGAAAGATTCATGTCCTTCGTACATAGCTCGTATGTCATAATGCCACATCATCTGGACATGGACAGCTATTTCTCAAGATATTCCCAGGTTATCTAGATACCCATGAAACATGGATGCTCACCCATAGTGGATGCCAAGGTCTAACTATGCCTCTTAGAGAAGGTGACACTATGTGCACTTGAGAGGGTTGATTGTTTCACTCCTTTAACAAGAAAAATGATTTCTCCATGTGATGAGATAATCATCCACATCCCCTTTTAAAGGTGCCATTCTTAACACAACACCCTTATGCTTATACGCCTGCCCAAGTTAGGAGTAGGGTTTGGAAGGTTCAAAATGGTGTTGGTGGAGTTGGTTTTCCCACCATTGAGCATTTTGGGATTGGTTTGAGGGGGGTCTTGGTTTAATGGCTAAAATTAGCAGTTTGTCCACGTTTGAGTATGTACCATTAACATGCATCAACCTGTCTTGGCTAGAATGAAAGGAAGGAAAGACCATTGTGTCTTTGTGACACATGTCATCTCCTAAAAGCTTCCACATCATCATTGATGCATTAATGTGTAAGGTACTATTTTGGAGCACACTATAAAAAGGCTCTATTTCCAGCCAATGGAGGAAGATTTTCTTCTTTTGCGGTTCTCTCCTTGATTCCAATGCCACTCTCTCTAACTCAATCTTGCTTATCACTCTGCTCCACTCTCTCCTTAAACTATTGACACCTCACTTTCTTGACACAAACAAAGTATTTGCAGGAATTTTCTGGGGTTTGATTGAGAGTAGTCTCAGAGAAATTTTGAAAATTGAAAAGATTCATAATGATAAGGGAGAAAATTTTGTAACATTTCATTAGTTGTAACAACCTTTTGTTTAAGGATACTGGTATGAAGTTCAAAATCTTGTGTCCTCTCTTTCAACTTGTTTTCAAGCTCCTTGACCTGCGTAATACATCAATTTCCATAATATTCAAATTGTACACGAGGTTAAACATGTCTTTTGAATTAACAAGAATCAATGATTGGCATGAAAATGATATTTCTTTCCTCTAAAATGAAAGGGCTAACCTCTAATACCATTGCAATCACCAATGGCATATGGTACATCCCAGTAGGGAGGGAGTTGCCATCATTTCAATAGTAAAACTAAGTCAGGTAATCACTTGTTAAATGTCAGTCATTTCACTAGCAAAATGATGGCAACACCTGTATGTTGACTTCCAGAAATGTATTGAAGAAAAAGTCTGGCATAGGAACATTGTGTACTGAGGAGTGAGGATTTGAATAGCAAAAACTTCAGTTGAAAAATAATATAGCAGAAACCTTGTGTGTCTTGGACTCCTCAAGCTCGTGCTCTTTCACTTTGTTCTCTAGTTCCTTGACCTTGTGAAAGAATGGTAGAGTTAGATAAGCCAATTGTTGGTTAACTGTGACAAAGTAAGAAAGTGAAACCAAAGTAACTCATCTAAGAAGCAACCTTTTGCTGGAGCGTCAAGCCAATTTCCTCCTTCTTCTTCACTTCCTCTGAGAGTTGCAATAACTGCTTCTCCAGCTGTCTACATGACTCTGTCTTTGACTCAAGCTGGAGTTCAAGTTCATTAACCTTTTCCTTTTGATTCCTGTAAATCTGATCCCTGCTTTTGGCCTTACCTTCCAAATTCTGAAAGTTCTCTTCTAATTTCCGCAAAGCCTCATCTTTTGAGTTGGATTCTTGCTTTACTCTATCAAGCTTCAAAAAATCAGAAGCCAAGGATTAATTCATCCAGATTACAGCTATAAAAGAATTCAACATAAGGACATGCTGATGTGTCTAGGACATAGTTGACCAAAAGAACATTCCTATTAAATAGTTTTGAGCTTACCATCATTTTCATCCTTTGAAGCTCACCCATATCAATCTGCTTCTTGGCAGGACCTAACTCCACCCCTCGAACTCGAGTTGCAAAGTTTAATGAACTTAGAGTTTCACCCAAGTCCTGTTCTGAAGGACTGATTTGCACAAACATCAAAGTTTTTGAATCACCCCCTGCAGCAAGTGGATGGATTCTTTGACCAATCAAATATAACCAAATTATATTCATCAGTCTCTGATCTTGCAATTATAAGATCTAAAGACCAAGTAAAGCCGTTTACTTCAAGAGGAGGTTATAAAAAAAACCTATATCATTGCCTGTATATAATTGGCCAATTATCTGAACTTTAGTTTAAGTGGAAGTTAAGGACATCAGAATAACAAAGTACTGCACTTTAATTATTTCGGTAGACATTAAAATGATTCATAGTATGCATAAAATTTTTGAGATTTTGCATATAATGCTTTTTTCAGTACTTCGTTATCATTTTGCAGTGATGATATCATTTTTGTAATGATTCCATTCTTTTTCAATGACACCTTTCTACAGCATGGGTGCCTACTTCTCGGACACTTCTAAAAACAAAACCTAACGACTACTTTATTTGTGGTGCTTGGACACTCTTTTTCTGGACAGTATCCAAAAATGAATCTGTTCATGCAGCCACTTACCTAATGAATCTTGTAGTAAATGTGTGAGCTTGGAATTCCTGAAAACCCCAGTGAACGGATCAGTATATGAAAACTGTATACATGTCTGACTCAAAGAAAGAATAATAAAAGCAGACCTGTATGGTACATGACTGCTTTTGGTTGCTAAAGCAGATATTACATCTCCAAGAGCTGAAAGTGATCGATTAATGTTTTGAGCTTCCTTAAGCCGTTCTCCCTGCACCTCAGTTTTAGCTAGCCTCTCACTGCCTGCCAAATCCACCAGCCATAGCTTGCTATTTGTGCACTCACCATTCATCAAATTCTTTGCTCTTACCATTATGCAGAGCATACTGGAGAAGGAAAAATCAACGCCATTTGTCATATTTTCTGATAAATCATTGTGCAAAGCACGCCAACAAAAACAAAATAATTATTAAGCCATAAAAGAAGAATCATCAGGCAAGTCCTCTTAGTTGCATGTCCTTATTGTTCAAAGAAACAGATCAGATTTAACAATAATGAAATTAAAGATTAGATTGACTCATAAGAAAATAATGATTTGCTGAGGCTGATGATAACCAGTGGGATCGGCTACTGTGTTCATTCACATTGTTTGATCCTACAGCCCTTCCATTGCTTCCAGCTTGCAGAACATCCCAGACCTCCTTAATGTTCTCAACTTTGGCTTCCACAATCCCTGGTACATGATGGACCCCTTCAGTTGCTTGCCTTATCTCTAACCTAACATTGAAAGAAATTCAAATTCAATTGACAGTTTGTTGGCTAGTCAAAATGAGCCAATAACATGAAGGCATTTTTATGATTATTTAACCAAGTCAAATTCATTGGCTAAGAACAAAAATAGTGTCTCAGTTGAAAAAAAATTTCCCCTTTGTTTTTCAAAAGAATGCTGAGAATATGAGTAAATAATAATTTTACTTCTTTGATGTTGGCGAAGTGGCAAGCAGGTCCCTGATTTGCTCATTGTAGACTTCAAGCACGCTAACAGATATTGTATATTTAAAAATTTCTTTCCTTTCCTCTGCAATCTTAAACAACTGCTCCAAAGTCCTATAATTGACTCCTCGGTTCTTATTGGTACCTTCCATTGTGAAGGTTTTTCCTGTCCCTGTTTGCCCATATGCAAATATACAGACATTGTAGCCATCTAGCACCGAAATTACCATAGGTGAGGCATCCGCAGAGATGTCAACTGTTATCACAAAAGAGACATCAGCATTAGTCCTACAAACTATGCAATATCATGAAATAGTGAGTAAATTATCACAACTAGTGAGAACAAATTCAGCAATAATTTCAGGGAAATTTGAAAGGGGAGAAAACAAACATAAATTTGAATGGGAATTGGAAAGAAGTAACTTGTATTTTAGAGGTGGAAAGATGAAAGTTTAAAATCAGTCACCTTGAAATACATAGAATAACAGGAACATTTAAATAATGAGGGCATTGTTTATTATGTAAATGATTTAAAATCACTGAAAATTTTCATAATGAAAAAGTATTCTTAGTGTAATCATGATATTTTGAGAATCTACAAAATTTATCATAGTGTTCTATACCTTGATCATCATTTGGTGTGTAAACCCGGTCAAATTTGAAGATTTTCTTTGTGGAACCACCTGTGAGCATTGCAAGCTCTCCATCCTTGGCTGCAGTGAAATCTACAATTGTGGCATGACCAGACGCTACCTCTTCCTTACTAAGTGGGCGACACCTACAAAAGACCCTGATGTTGCCTGAATTGTTCAGTTAAATAAAGCTTTAGTGTAACTCTCAAGCCAAGGATGTAGAAGGCAACATCAGATTTTTTAGATAGAAAAGATTGCCTTTTGCTTCTTGAATTTGGTTATAAAGCTTCTTCCTCTTTTCCTGCTCCTCGCTGTACTTCAATTTAAGATCATCACACTCTGCAACTGCTGCCATGTAATGTATAAGATACAAATTTCAGCACTGATTTTAGTTTAGGGATGATGCAAGCTTACCAATTGCTTGAACTGCAATTATCATCTTATTCAAATCAGGAATTGAATTAGCAGATTTATGTGCTTCACAAGAGAGTTGAGAATGCTCTCGCTTCATATTCTGCAAGTAGAGCAATAATTAATTCATAACTAATCAGCTACTGATCTAAAATGGGATCTGTTGAAGAAAGGTTTCTGTAATCTGCACAAAATGAAATTATATGTTTACCTTTATTTTACTTTCTAATTCATTAATAGATGCAACCCAGAACTTCTTATCGTGTTCATACATATTAGAAGCATCCCTCAACTTTTCAGCTTGTTTTTCCATAGCTTGATCTAAAAGAATATTATGCATGATTAGAAGAAATTCAACACTTATTGTACAAGAAACTTAATATGTCCATCAGGTGGACCATAAAAAATAGCCTGCCATCTATGGACTATTCCTAAACAGCAAAATTTCAAATCAGATGATCAGTAGCTATCTCCTCTCCAACCTTTTTTTCCTCTACCTGATAATCAAAAGCCTCATTGAAACCAAATTGATTTTTTCTTTACCTTGATAATAATTTTGGAATATCCTTTTGTCAAGTTCCGCCCTAACATCCTCTAGCTGCTTATTTGCAGCTGTCAATGACATCCAGGCCTCATAGCATTCGTCTGACTTGAGCTGACATTGGCCACTCAGCTCTTCTATTTTCTTTTCATACTTGGCTGCAAACTTCATTCTGATGAGTTTGCTCTGCAAAGCACATCAACATACAATAATTTATCAAGAAGTTAAACAATCCAAATCACTACTGTTCAATGGAATTCGTATCTGACCTGAGCTGAAGATAATTCTATCTCTGCAGCACAGTTGTTGCATGCAATAGACCCATGTTTCACTTCGGATGCTTTATTCAAATTACCAGAGAAAACAAAGTATAGAAATTATGCCTTGTTCATCTAGAGAATGCTTATTGAGGAAATTACAATGCAGGAAAGGGAAGATACCAGCTAATGGTGGTGCCCGCCGAATACATATCCCATTGATCACTGGGCTTCCATGAACTCCTTCAAAACTCACTGTAATCATCCCATCTTTGGTCACAGAAACTCTGACATCTACCAACTGTAATGGCTTATTGGCTCTGACAATAGAATAGATATCAAGCTCAGACAGCACCTACCATTTTCGTCCACAAAAAGGGAACTTCTCAGAACTGATTAAATTATAAATTAACCAATAATGGAAAACCTCTTGTTTAACTTTTTCTTGCCTTCTCTTCTTGTATGAAGACATCAAAGACTCGCATTCCTTTGGGGCCATTTGTATTTACAATTTCTGCAAAATGAAGATCAACAAAATAGTCTCCAGGAGATAGGTTTTCAAACTGGTAACAGAAGTTCCCAAACCGTGCTGACTGATAAATGGATGGGAAATTGCCTCCATCAATCACAGGTTCATCTGTTCTCAAAACATCCCCTCCTTGGAAAAAGATATCAGGCTTGACATGAAAATTTGAATCTTCATTCTCAAGTGCTTCTCCACCAGAATTTACGAATATCACAAGATTGTCTGGTCAAGAGACAAGAATGTCAAGACTTGAATCCTCAAAACCCTAAAAGCTTGGATATAGAGTTGTATTGAAACACATACCCAACTCTTTTTGGATGACAACAGTTAATCTTTGAAGCTGGGTAGTTACAGATATACTCCATAATTGTGGAAAGTCAAAATAATTTACTTAAGCCTGTAATTGGTGTCTGCCTAGCATCCTAAGCTGCCTTTTTTTCAATTAAAAAGATGAAAAGAAAAAGGAAAACCAGATACTGCATGAGAAAATGTAAAATCAAATGAAGCTAAAATGGTATTTTGAAAAGCCTAGCTCTTGCTCTCTGCTTGGTTCCCCATAATTCTGAGGAGGGTAAAAAATAAATGAAACCTATAATTCTACTTTTCACACTGCCAAACTTTACAAGGTTCAATTCAGCTGTTTATTTGGTTTTTCTAATGAACTGAAACCAAAATAAAAAGAAAACTCAAAAATGAAATATTATGTTTCAATTTCATTCTTCTTTCCTTTCTTTTCCTCCAGTTTCTTAGCAACCAAACATAGACATACGGAAGTCCATTTTTATTTCAAAGTAACTCAACGATCAAAGTTCACCATAATTGATAAACAAGATACAAGACCAAAGATTGAAAACAAAAAAATGAACGAGAGAGTTTCGCCTGCTGAGTACCCCAAAATAAAAATGAGGAAAGAAAATCCCAAAAGAAAGTAAGGCTTTGAATATAACATCATCTTCTGTGCTGATTTGACATTCCAAAAAATGAAGGAGTCACCTCAATTGTATGAACTCAGCTGGGCAGCGGGTTTATTTTTTTGGTTACTGGATGATAAAACATCAAAAACTCAAAATTGGTAGTCTTGTTGTTTTCCTACCTTTTCCCCCATCCAAACAGATCAAAACCGTAAAAAATAAATCCACCACATTTAAAAAGAAAAAAGAAAGTAGAGATACAAACCTGTGCAATTCGTGGCCAAGAATCCTGCCCTAATAAATCTGGAACCCGCAACACAAATGGCTGAATCCATAGAAACATCCGTACCCATCTTTTTGGGATCTCTCGGGTTAGGGTTTTATGGGTCTCGGTGGAATTTGAGAGAGAAATGTTCTTGTTCTGTAACTGTCCTGGTTTGTCATATATATGTGTATGGCATTTAATGTGGTTCAAAATTCAAAATTTTGACGACCGTTAAATAATGGGCTTTGTTTTTCAAATCAAGAGGAGTTTGGCGCCTCTTTGCTTTGAAACCAAATCTCTCTCCCTTTCTCGCAAGCACTTCAAAAAAGAAACCTAAAATCACACATCAATGATCTTTTCAGTTTCCATTATTAAAACGACTAATTTAAACTTTTTTACTCCTATCTTTTTTTCCTAATGATGTAAGAGAAATTGTTATATTTAAAATATTTTTATTTTTTATGGTAAAATAACATATTTTAATTTTGTTTTTTAATTGTTTTAAAATTTCAAAATTTGTAAAAATAAAATATTCATATATATTTTTTCATTTAAATTTTTATGATAAAAAAAATTAAGAATAAAATATTGTTCATAGATTGAAAGTTGATTGAGTTCATAACTCCTCATATGTTTAAATGTCGTGGACACTTAAGTGAAATATATTATAATGTTAGACTATGCGTCTTTCTCAACAACAATTATTTTTAAAAGAGTTGATAATGTAGACACTGAGGTCATAAAAAGTATATTTTTTTATTTAACTTTTATGGTAAAAAAAAATTAAAAATGATTTATAGTAAATTTGACTTATATGATCAGACCACTTTTAACCTAAAATGTATAATTTACCATTTTTCTTAAATTTTTGTTCAATATTATGTCTTTGGGTTGGCACTTTATTTTTTTTTTTTTTTTAAATCACCTATCAAAACTATAGTTTTAATATAAATTTAGAAATCTCATTTTAAAATTACAATTTCAATATATGTTTCAAAAACATATTTTAAAAATATAATTTTTCAAAAACATATATTGAAACATATTTTAGAAATCTCATTTTCTAAAATAGTGTTTTATAAAATTTAATAAATATTATTTAATAATTTAAGTTAAGATATACTTAGATTATTGAATTAAAACTTGTTATTCAATTTTTACTTTAAGTATCAAATATTATTTGATAAAATTAACTTAAAACATATTATAAATTATAAAATGATATATTTATTCTCATAAATTATAACTAAAGTAAAGAAAGTGTAGTAACAGTCGAATTTATAGAATAGTAAAAAAAAAACAATAAAGATAACTAAAATAAATAAAAATAAAAAAATAAAATAAATATGTAAACTTAAAAATAAGTTAATTATTTTTATTTAAAGTTATTTTTAATTTTAACTGATATCATTAAATTAATTTGTTAAATATATTTAATTTTCATAATAATTTAAATGAAATTATTAATTCACTTTAAGATATTAAATCTTTTATCAAACACTCGATACACTCAATACGTACGAGGCTTAACGGGCATAATTCTAAAATGTGTTTTTAAACTAATTGAAAAAAAAATAAAAAAAATGGTTGTATTTTGTCGTGAGTTGTTTTTGCCAAATTTTGGACATGTTTGTAACTTGTAAGTACTTGAATGGTTAAAATTGGGTTTTTCCTCACTCTACACTTTCCAAGTGTGAAAGAAAGAAAGAAAGAAAGAAAGGGAAAGGGAAAGGGAAAGGGAAAGGGAAACGGACATGGAAATGGAGATGGAGATAGAAGATGGGGTGTTGATAATAACAGATTCAATCTCTGTAAACGCAAGAATTGTGGTTTGGGCTCTTCAACATTTCTCTATTCCTCTCAAGGATTTGAGGATCATCACTCAAGCCTCACTACTTGGTTCGACTCTTTCTCTCTTTCTCTCTTTCTCTCCTTCCTTCCTTCCTTCCTTCCTTCCCTCCTTATTCGTGCACTTACATATTCATGCATTTATATCTTTTATCTATCAAAGCCCTAGAAGAATCTACATCATGATTCCCTGAATGATTCCTCTGCTGTTACTGTATTAGGGTTTTGATTTGTGTTGATCCTGTATTTCCATCTCAATTATTTAATTTTGTTTCTTCCCTTTTTTTCCTTAAAATTTAGGGTTTTTGAATCAGTTGTTTATGTTCCTTCACTGGGTTCCGTTTGGTGGCCCAAAAAATCTAGGAAAACAAAGGGATCAGGACTTTGTATCCTGAAGAATCCCCACTCAACTGAGCGTAATGGCACTACTGTATTTGGCAGAGTGGTTCAAGAAACCCGAGAGAGAGAGAGATCCACACACACACAAAAGATAAGACTCAAAACCTTGATTTCCGTTATTTTCCTTCATTTCTCTGCTACCAAATGGAAGTTTTGGCTGATTCCTAGTTTTCTTGATGAAATGTTTATGTACTTTCCATGAGGATGTACTTGGTTTGAATGCAGAAGGAAGCCTTTATTTTAAGTCATCTTCATTGTCAACTGTTATCTCAATCTCAGAGAAACCTGGGTTTCACAACCAACTTTGGCTGTTAGAATTGGTGAAAGTGCTTAAACCTGGCGGGTTTGTGTTCTTACAAGAACCATCATTGTTCATCAATGGGAACAAGGATTTTGTAAGTTTTATGCATTTGAATGTTTCTTTTCAATTGCTATCACTTTTCATGTGTGTTTGGTGTTGGTCTTGACTGAGATATCTCATTTTTAGGCTGTTGGCGAGTCTAGAGCTTGTTTAGAGCGCAATCTTTTATTTGCGGGTTTCTATTCAGTGGAAGGTTTTGAATGCCTCGATCATACTGGTGAAATTGGATGTTCAAATCAAGAGTTTGAACTTATTGCGGTAATCATCTAATTTACAGTGCAAAATTATCCTAATGTTGATGAATGTACATGCAGATACTAAAATCACCAAAACAAGTGGGCCAAAAGATTTTTAATTATTCCATCATTTTTCTGTTCTACAAGGCAAAAAATAATGGAAAAAAATGAATTGACTCCAATACGATAGTGTTTACAAAAACCCAAAAAAAAAAAGGCTCTTGACCCGGAAAACACCTAAAGTAAATAGGAAACAGGTTATTGTTATGATGTATTGTTCATTCATGTTTTGTGGATTTCCAAAAATAAAAAGAAATCCAGGCACTTTATATATGATTATTATTAATCCTTTTCTAATACAATCACTAATATTTCATTTGATCCTAACCCATTATGTTCTACATTCTAAGTTATGTAAATAAGCCTATCCCAATTACACCATATTTGAAAATTAGTAGCATATGTACCTGTTCTTGTATTGCATACTGGAGATCCATGTTTTAGGCAACATTGGCCACTCCATTCTGTGGGATCTAGGTGCTACAACTTCACTAAATGGTTAAAGTGTTATATTTTGTCTATTTTTTAATTTGAAATTTCTTATTTTTTCAGAGAATTGCCCTACTTTGTCTTATGATAATAGAAATTTCTGTTTATTGTCTTGCACTTTTGTAGTGCAGATCAAAGCAAGAAAAACATGCTGCAATGTAGAGTCATCTGCTCTCCAAAAGAAAAAGATTCTCAGAGTTGAAACTCCAACAGTTGCTGCCGTTAACACATTACAATCACGTATTGAGGATGTAGATGACTTTATTGATGAAGATACTTTGCTTACAGCAGAAGATTTAAGTAGGACTGAGTTGCCATTAGGTGTGCATTTTCAGACCTGTTTAAAATATTTTGTTGCTTAAAGTGCTTACATGATGAGCTCGGATGTTCCATCATAGTAATTGCTCCTATGCTATTGATTTACCTTGTTTATCACAATTCAATCAACAATCCTGGACATATTACTTTTCACAGAACAATATTTCATAATTATGAAAAACATAACTTAAGTACTTATCAAAAAAAATAAATAAAAATGAAAAGCATAACTTAAGTTGGTCTTTCCATTATTGGCTAGCATGTCAGAAACTTGTTTCCCCGCCAGCATGGACACTTGCAAAATGTTTACATCTATAACTTTATTTGTTTATTGTTTTTATGAGATGCCTGTATTCGTTTTTTGGAACTTGCAGAGGATGTTTACTGCCTTGATAAAATTGGTAATTATGACATTCTAATACCCAAGAACGTATTTTATATTGTTGTTCTTATGGCTATTGTTTTTTGTCTCAACTGCAGAACACTGTTTATTTTCTGTTTCTGCAAGAAAATAGAAGCATATACACAAGCATTTATTTCCATAAATCATATTTTCTAGTGCGCACACAGTTATATCATCACTCTATCTCTGTTCTTATAAGTTGTCTGTCTCTCCAGGAAGGTCATGCCCAGAAATATTTTGCAGTCATTTACCAATATCCCTATTGCTGGATGCTTTGGAATCTGTAGATTTCAAGGTGTGGTACCTAGAGAGTTTTAAGTCCACTGTAAGGGGAGATCTGTTGTGATAAAGCTTATCTCAGCTATTGTTTGAATAGAAAAAGAGCAGAAAGTATAAAACAATAAAGGAGTGCCCAAAACCATTTTTAACATCCAAATACTATACTTTTTGGTTTGTGGGAGATCTTCTTCTACAAACACTCTCGGATGGTCTTAAATTTGCTGTATCGATCATATGAGGATGACAGAAGCTGAAGCCCTGCCTGATTATTTTGAAGGACCATGAGATTTTCAGGCTATTCAGGACTAGACTTGGTAAACCTTGACAAGTTCAAGAAAGCTCACTGGTTGTTGGCAACCCGACTGAAGTTGTTTTAGGCTCTCATCAAGCCTTGTTGTGATTCTGCAAGTTTATTTTTGTTAGTTATTAGGGTGTTCTCATTTTTTATTTTTTATTTTTGATAGGCAAAGAAGGATATATATATATATATATATATATATATATATATATATATATATTAACAACGCCTAAATGGAAGTGTGCACCAAAGTACGCATGATGTATACAATAGACACCAATAGGCAATCAAAAAGAAGAAAGAGAAATAAAAAGACAAGCTCCTCCTCCTTACTTAGAGCTAAGTCAATCACTAAAAGCTATCATGGTCAATGAATGATCAACTATGTACACTCTTACCCATTCCAAAACAGCACTTATGAAAGCAGATTTGATTGTTTGGTTCAACTATTCAGCATCTTCAAAAGACCTCCAATTTCTTTCCTTCCATAGAGTCCAAAACAAGCACAAGGGGCAACCCTCCAAGTCCTTTTTCCTTTTTTTTTTTTCCCAAAAATGATCCATGGCGAGTGAGTGGGGTTCTGCATGCTATAGAGTGCAACACCAAAGCCACTTCAAACAAAGAAAAAATAAAATGCCGTAAGATACTTGCTTTAGGGCAATGAAGGAGTATGTGATCAATTGATTCTTCTTCATCTTTTCATACAATGTATCTATTCAACAGTATCCATCCCTTTCTTTTGAGCCAATTAATCTTCAAATTTTTCCCTATTCAGTTTCCTAAGTAAAGAAACTCATCTTTGTAGGAGCATAGGGATTATAAACCATATTTGCGGGAAAAGATCCCCTTCTAGCTTGGGCTAGGGATACGTATAAAGATTTAACAAAGAACTTGCCACCTTTAAATTCCTTCCAACTCATTTTATCAACTTCATCCTTTATAATTAAGCTTTTTAC
This sequence comes from Vitis vinifera, assembly GCF_030704535.1. NCBI lineage: Eukaryota > Viridiplantae > Streptophyta > Magnoliopsida > Vitales > Vitaceae > Vitis > Vitis vinifera. The sequence goes on along the minus strand of NC_081822.1, from coordinate 6,207,367 downwards.
AGTCTTTGGAAAAAGCCATCACACCTCCCAATTCCTATTCATGGACTTGCCTTGAGAAGTGGGGACTTCATTGACAACCACCACTCCCCCCCAGTACTAGCTCTTGCTCCCACACCTTGGCTACCCAAGAATCTTTAGTGGTGGCTATAGAGAATAATGCCAGTGAAGACCCTTCCAAAGATAAGTCTCCACACCATCTAACCTGCCAAAATTTAACCCTCCTCCCATTGCCAACTATGAAGCAAGATTTGCTTTTAACGCCTTACTATATGTTTCTAATTGCCTTTCATAACCCCACCCATTACCATCCCCCACACCATTAAAGCATCATCTCCCTTCTTCTTCCCCAAACTTTTTTACTATAACCCATTTCCAAAAGGATTCTCTCTCTACTGCAAAACTGCAACCCCTCTTTCGTAGTAGAGTCTTTTTAGTGGTGTAGGGTAAGATTATGGAATTTAATACTTGGTTGGAGCTTTTATGTGAGATTTCAAGAAGTTTTGTTAGGAATTATCAGTGCATGTGCATGATAATTCATAGATAAGATATTTAGGCTCTGTTTAAGAAGTGTTTTCAAAAACAGTTTTGAAACATAGTTTTTGAAAATGGTTCTCTGGTGTTTTGTGGAACAAAAATCTGTTTGGGAATTTTAAATATTTTAAACTTTTTTTCTATGTTTTTAGACGTGTTTTAAAGATAACTTTTATATGTAGTGCTTCATTTTTAATCATTCTCCTTATTTGTATAATTATTTTTTAAAATAGTCCTTAAAAAACAAGTGAAAACAACTAAAAGATGTTCTCTAAAAACACTTTGTTTTCTATTTTAAGAACAAAAATTGTCTTTTGTTTTCTGGTTGTCAAATGTATTTCCCTTTATTTTGTTTAGGAGAATAGAAAACTTTTTTTGAAGATAGTTACCAAACAAGACCTTACTTTCTAGATATGACCTCTTAAGCAACAAGTTTGAGAAGCTCCCTCAGAAAATGGCTCAAGATTCTGGTGTTTTAGCATATTTATAGCACTGGTACATGAGAATTTGTTAGATGGAATACTTTTATTCTTCAGAAGTGCTGATATGTACTGTCTATATGGTGTTGAATTCTGAAAATTCCTGTTTGCCCACTATTGATGATAAATTGGCAATATCTAGCGATCTCTATCATTTTTGCTGTGATGCCTATACATGTTCACAGTAACCTATTAAGTTTTTCTGATTCTGCACTTTGTTCTGGCATTCACTCTCTGCTTGATGTGGTTCCTTTTTACATTACTAGCAAGCGGTCTAGTAGATTTTTAATTTTTTAACTGTTGGACATTGTTCATCCTTTAAAAATTTCAGTTTTTGATATTTAAATCAAGTTATATGATCAGGATCGATCAACATGTAGCTATGTTGGTGGATGTTGGACATACAAGTTGAAATATCAGCTACATCTCTAGGATGGTTTCTGAACATGGATTGTAACCACTAAAACTCTTTTCCTTTTTTTTTTTTTTTTGAAATTAGACAATGCTTATGTTTTAAGGGAACGGATACGTGAGCGTAATCGCCTTTACCAACGTAGACGCAGAGCAAGAATGACAGAAGAACAAAAGAACCGTGAAAAGGAACGAAGGCGACAGTATATGCAAAACCGCAGAATACAGCCAATTAGTTATGAAGTACCACTCCCTCCAGCTAGCTACAAAGGAGCAGAAGAAAGTGACCAAAATCAACAGTGTGCTCAGCAGCTTCGAGAATCTATAGTTGAGATGGAAAACAACCAGGGCATGGGAGCTGGTGAAGCTTCATAATGTAAAGGAACCTTTGTGGCAGAGGCCCATTAGACTGGTAGACATGAAAATTTTTATATTCTAGTGCTGTAATGGCTGCTGGTTTAACCTATGATTGTGTAAATATCAGAAAGAATGTACAAGCTGGTAACAGTTTACCAATTCAGACCATTATACGAGCCACTGAATCTACGGATGCAGTCAGAAACCTGGAATTTATACATGTGAATGAAGATAAGTGGGAATATAATTGCAAGTTGGAATATATAGTTTTAGAAAATGGGAGCAGTGCTGGTCTTAGTGTAAAGAAGACTCTGCCCCACAATGTTTTATCATTTTGAATTTAATTTCCTATGTATAGGGAAAATATGATGGATCATGTGCTTTTTCTGCTGATCTGTGTTGTGTATACAAATTACAAAGTAATAAACCTGGATTCTGATACTTGTGTTCGGGTCATCAGATATCTCAATTACTGTATGGAGATACAATCTTATTTTTACTAGAGTCCAATTGATTGGCACAACTGATTCATCTTTATGCTCCAGGGCATCTTTAATATTTTCTCCCTCATGTTCTATGATAGTTGCTTCTCATTTGAATCAGGTCCTGGATAAGTTAATTTCCATGCGTCTAAGGTTTTGAAGGATTCAAATTTATTATTTGTTACTATGGAACATGGTATGCTGCTGTTTTATGAACCTGGAATGATCCAAACTTCTGTTCCAGATATGACAATCAGCAAATGAAGCTCTATATTCAGTGACCAAAGATCATCACCTGCCTCTATACTACATATATAGAGATGAAGGTTCCTGTTCAGGACAAATACCCGTGGCAACAGCCCCAGGTGCATGCTAGAATTTCTGTTTAAGTTTGGGCACACAATGGAAAAATTAGTAACTCGGCAACTAAGGAATGGAAGAACAACTTAATCAACCACTGGTTTGTGGAGCATGGATATCCAAGTACAGAAAAACACTCCATAATCTCACTAAAAAAAAAAGGTTACTGCAGTGTTGTTGATATGCAAAGCAACCAGTAGAATTAGATCTATTCCTTCCATGAACCCCTGATCCAAAAAACCGTGTAATTGTACCAGATACCATTTTTCCCCATCTCCTTTACTTCTTTCTATGGATCACAGTCCTGGTTGCTTCAATTCAAGTTTTCTGCGTTCTGCTTCATCTAAACAATACATATCTCTCTCTTTTCTTCCAAATTTTTAATTTTTAATTTTGAAAATGATAAATCTCAGGCTAAGCAGGGTCAGACTGTCAGAGGTTACCCTCTTCGATACATCCTTCCTTCAGCATCATCCTTGATAATACTGTTAAGGCCATTGGGAAAGTCAGCTGTCCCTAGAACTACATCATTTCCAGAAAGATCCATCTTTGAAAGAAAGTCAGCTGCTTTGTTGGTTTCACGCCATGTGTGTGAAACTAGGTATTTCTCAAACTTCTCTAGAAGTACCCAGATGTGATTCAAACAGCTACCAGCTCTTGAGCTATATGGCTGCTTTCTGTTGATGGTTTTCACAGCACTCATTGAATCAGACTCAACCCAGATTGCTTTGATCCCCAGACCAGAGGCAAGAACAAGGCCTCTCCATATAGCCCATAGTTCAACTAAGAAAATATCATTCTGGTGAGCTTTAGAGGCATAAGCACAGATTGGGTCACCATTGTGATCACGAAACAAACCACCAAAACCAGCATTTCCTCGATCTATAGATCCATCAGTATTTAATTTTGTCCATCCAAACTCGGGTTTTTCCCAGCTATACCATCTAATCGATCTGGCAACAGGAGTTAGAAAGTTGTGCAATCTTTCAAGGTTGAGCAATGCAATGCCATTGAAGTTGCCGAGCAAAACCATCGGATCATTACTGTCCAGTGTTAAAGAAGACTTAACTTTGGTCTTTCTCACCAGTTCATTCGCTCTTTCTTCTTCTTCTTCTTTGGCCTTGTGCTCCTTCCCCTGGAGGTGGTTTTTTAAATGTTTCTCACTGCTTGTTGTTATCAGACAAAGGGCACAGCTCCACTCCCTTTGAGCTTTCATTGGACTGGTTGACAAGGTAAGATTCCTTTCTGTAGTGTGATAATACGGTTCATGATTTTCCTGTCACAAATAAATATAGAAAAATTTGCTCACTAAGCACTTACCAGTGATGAACTGTAAGCAATTTACTTATCAGTCTATGGCTAGTAGAAAGTAATGTACAGCCCACTGCTCTGAAAGTTTGGTTTTAGATTTATTAAAATGAAAAAGAAAAAGAAATTACATCAGTTTATTGTTTGACATGGCATTTGAGCGTTTTGTCCAAAACTTCTTACAAAAAAATGCTAATGGGATTAAGGTTGGCAAGAGCTCCACACAAGTCTGAAGCATCAGCATCGGAAAGGCCTCTTTCGAGATAGCTCGTCTTTGGCTTTAGTGGATAGCTAGAGCGGTAGCTAAAGTCACAATTTTTAAAGGAAAATGTTGGTATTTTAAAAGTTTTATTAAATATCAAAGAACTTCTTGTATAAGTCAAAATAGAATTTCTACAGGAAACAACATTTTTTTGCCTTCTATATTAAATTTAGTAAAGCCATAAGCTCTTTGAACAAAATTGGTCAAACAGACATAGAAGCTCTTATTGAGTTTAAAAGAAAAAAGGAAAAAAAAAAAAAAAGGCTTTTGGCTTCTCAAAAGTTGATCCAAACAGGCTAAAGTAGCTTATGATACTTGAAATTATCTTATGGTCGCTCCTTGGAGTAAGGTGACAAAAGCCAAAGTCAATGAGCTATTCAGCAGTCACAATGGGAAGTGATCCTTCCCACCTACTGAAGAGGATTAATTCAGACAAGTGTTGGCAAGCAAGGAGAATTCAAGATCTTTAGGCTTAACTGAGAGGAATGCAAGTTTTTAAATATTTCAACCCTCCAAACATATTTGCATTATTGAAAAACAAACATTAGCTTAAAATTTTACCTGGCAAATGAGGAGTTTCTCCAATTCTTCAGGTCCATTCTCTTCAATATATCTTTCTGCTGCATCAAGAAAGTTGTCAGGCTCACTCCATATGTCATCCTTTTTCCTCAGGATCGAAAAGATGCAACATATTTGTAAGTTTCCGGAAATAGATGGCGATACAAAGTGCTGGTAGACATAAGAAGCACCCTGAAAGTAATGTATCACCAACAGGAAGGTAGCCACTCCTTTTGCATGTGGCCAGAATGGAATACTGTCGTGCAAAACAAATTTTTATGATACATGATATAAGATTTAGTCATGAAAAAAAAAAAAAATTTGAGCAAAATAAGCAGATGTAAATATTCCAGGAAAAAAATACACCTTAGAATGACCAATAACACAGCAGACATAACAAAGTAAATGGCCAACAGGTTTCAGGAAACATATTAAAATAATGGATAATAAAAGGTTACCAATATAAAGAAGTAGGAAAAGAGCAAAAAGATGATTTAGAAATGGAACTGAATGCGATTAGCTCACCAGGCGATATATCAAGGTCAAGCAAATGTGAACTTGAGAACAGGCAAAGACCAGACATGGTAGTTCCTCCAACCTCTCATTTTAGCCAATCCATCCTAGACATGCTCAAGCTTTTCATGTGAAAATGTAATTGGATCCAAACCCTGATGTTGGAACTTGTAAACCCCCATTCAACCAGCGAGTAGTAGGACAAGGGCATATATATTCTTAACAGAAGCCAAACCATGTCATATGCAAAGCAAAACTCGGTGTTTTGAGCAATAAGGGTCATATCTTGAATTAAACAATTTTTTTACAAAACGAAAAGCAAATCAAATGTTCCAAATTATTTCAACCAATAAAATTTGTTCATACAGGTCATTAGGAAGCAAAGCATAACAAAAAATTTAGAAACACTGTAATGAGCAATTTTTCTTCCTAATATAAGAATTACAAATTGCTTGTAAACCCCCACTCAACCAGCAAGTAGGAGGATAAGGGCATATTCTTAACAGAAGCTAAACCACATCATATGCAAAGCAATGCTCGGCTTTTGAGGAATAAGGGTCATCGCTTGGATTAAATATATTTTTACAAAATGAAAAGGCAAATCTTTCAACAGAATAATTACATTGCAATCCTCAAATATTTCACAACAATTCAACCAAAAAAAAATGTTCACAAGAGTTCATTAGGAAGCAAATCATGCCAAAAATGTAGAAATACTGTAATGAGCTATTTTTCTTCCTAATATAAGAATTGCAAATAGTAATAATACCAACTTCATAATTTAGAATTACCATTGGAGAAGCTTTGCAAACACCAACTCCAACATTGTGGCCAGAGAAAACAAAATCCAGTAAGTGAGACATTGCTCATTCTTGAAGTAGGAATCACTTTCAATAGCCTGAATTGAAGCGTATCTATTACACACAAAAAAAAAGTGAAGAAGAAAAGGTATGAATGCCAGTTATATGCAGTTGAAAATTGTTATACATAGATAAAATGAATAAAGCCAATTTCGTAATTTGATCATGTTATGAGAAACAGGTGAGAAAAGAGAGAAAACCACTCACAAGGGGTAGATCAGAGCAAATGAAGGCCTGCAAAACAAAGGGGGAAAAACACCAGGAATAATGAATCAAAGTGACAGGAAAAAAAAAAAAAGACAAAAATCAAGAACCAAAAACCAAAAACAGTGGTTTTAATATAAATTTCTACCCATTTCCACTAATATTCTTGTGTTTTTGCTGGTATTCACAAAGTAAACAAAAATTTGAAATACATGTACAATTATGGAAATTTGTAACAGAGAAAAGGGTTTTAGAACAGATCCTTATGGAAAACTTGAAAAATTAAGACTGTTGCTGAGAAAATGTGAGAAAAGAAACGAATATACAGCAAAATTTTCCTAGTTCAAATTCGTTTCTCTCCTCGGCAAGCAAAAACAATATAAAAAAAACATTATACTTTAAAAAAATTCCTCTAATTTTCCAGTGATTTCTTAGCGACCAAAATAAGGTAATCGGCCAACAAGAAAATCACGAACCAGGCAAAAACATTGAAGACCTTGGCTAAAACCGTGAAAAAAATAGCCAGCCCCATCGCTTCGACTCAATTTCAGTAGTTTTTTTCCTTCCCGTTATTACATAACTTCCCCTTCCCGTATTATATAACTTTCCCGAGAAAGTGGAAAGAATTAGAGTGGGAAAGGGCAAGGAAACTAGCCGGGGTGACTGGGAGGCAAACGGGCGATGCTCACGCGGATGCCGACGCACGCAAATTGCCATACTTACTTTCAATCACTGCCGTTCGATTACCCAGATCATGTAAGATTTGCATTAAAATCCTTAATCTAAATTTTTATTTATTTTTTAAATATGCACGTATTTACGTGTATGCATGAACTCTCAGCCTCTCAACCTGTATTTGGTTACCGAAACTTTGACGAAAAATTAAATAAAAAGAGAAAATAAATTTAAAATTTAAAATTATTTTTATATTTCACTTCAAATTCAGTTTACTTATTTTCAACGATAAATCCAAAGTCAAGACAAATAAGAAGTATAGTCTCTCTAAGTAACACATGATATTGGATTCAAATCTTGTTGTTGAAGGTCTAAATTTATTTTTTATATACCAATAATTGATGACTTTCACAGAAAAAAATTAATATTTATATTTTGATTTTAAGTGTAAATGATATATATATTAAATAATATTAATATATATTATTTAATAAATATATTATAAAAGAATTTATTTATAAATTTTAAATATTTTAATCATGTATATTATTAATGAATTAAAAAAATAGTAAAATTTTAAATTGTTGATAAATTAAAAGGGTCAACGTGTGGAAACATCGCAAAATAGTTAAGACCATTGGATTCGTTCCCAATTGTATTGGTTTCTTCGGGGAGAAGAAAGCCCACATAGAAATATAGAATAGATGTTTCTAGAGGAGAGGCTTGTGGGTCATATTACGTCGCCGACTCCATCACGAAGGGCGTCACAGCACCCGATTATAAGTACCCCAATTCAAACTTTAAGCTCTCAAAGAATCGTAACCTTGTTTGTTCATTCGCTCCTCGCTCCTTGCTCCTCTCTCTAACTTGTCAAGATGCCTCGCCGTAGCTCAGGAGGTATGGCTTCTCCCTTCTTTCTTACTTGCTTCTCTCTTCTTCTCTCTACCTTTGGATTATTATTACATAGGGCCTGTAAATCTCGCGTTTTTCAATCGGTGAGCGAGTTATTACAGGGCGTTTGATGAAAAAATGACTAAACATTCGGTTAAATGTTCGTTTTATTTTGAAGTTTTGATTGGTCTGGCGTTTCTATAGATTTATATAAATGCTTGTTTATTTATTTATTTAGTTTATATTTTGTTCTTTGTTTGTCCTTTTTTTTTTTATAATGATGGTTTATATTCATTTTTTATGATCCGTTTGGTTGCTGAGAAAATGCTGGGAGAAGGTATGAATCAAACTCTGTGGAAATAATAGAAGTCAAAATCTTAAATCTAGAAATCTCATTTATTGAGATCCAAAAAAAAAACAAATAAAACAGTACTTTCAATTAGCGAAAGGTTCAAAACATCAGAAAGCCAGAGGTTCAAAATTTTATTTTAGTTTTTTTCTCAGATTAGGGGCCTCAAGAACTAGCTATAAATTGTCAATGCTCTGCATAAACTCGAGAAGGAAGTTGCGTGAAATACTAGGATTAATCTTCATTGTCTATTAAGATATCACTGCTAACAGACCTGCTTTGATCATGTTGAGCCTGGATGACTTGAGTTGTAATCCCTATTTGGATATCACGGCCGCTTGCATCTACTTCCTTCTTAGGCTGTATGTGGTGAAATTTTGATGGTTGGTGGGGCACCAAAGTGTTGGGCGTGCCAGCCTGTGTTCATTCATCTTGTTTTATAGCCTGAGTTTGAGGCCAGGTTGAGTCATAAATTCACGATGTCATTTTTGCAGGAAGGCCAGCTCCTCGTCCTGCTGCACATACCCCATTGCGTAACCCTCCACAGCCAGGTAGCTTCATGCTTTTCCTCTGTCTTCTTATTAGCCTAATTTTGAGTCTTCAATGATTTTATCTTCACATAGTCTTGGCACTGAATTCAATTTTTAAAGTCAGGTTTTATGTAAATGATACATTGATTATTATTTGATGCAGTTGCTCGTGCTCCTCCCCCGGCACCTGTTCAAGGTGGAAATGGATCTGTGGTTGGAAGTCTGGGTTCCACCATAGCAGAAGGTGAGTTGAAGTTTTTGTGCTCTATGTAAAAAATAAATTTACATGCTACATCTGTTATGTACATATGCCTGTCTATGAGGTGGTTAGATTTTGTAGTTTTTGTACATTAGGATTAACTTCGTTGATTTGTACTTTGCACAGGTATGGCCTTTGGTACTGGAAGCGCCATTGCTCACAGGGCAGTGGATTCTCTGATGGGTCCTCGTGTTATCCAACATGAGACTGTTGTTTCTTCTAGTTCTGCTGCACCTACACCAACCACCAACAGTATTGGAGGTTCTGATGCCTGTGGTACTCATGCCAAGGCCTTCCAAGATGTATGATTCCCTTGACTTCATTTCACTCCTAATTGTTTGTTCTGTTCTTTCTTAGCTTGGCCAGTCTTTGGGGTCACAGTTACCAATGATTAAGAATGTCAAATGAGCATGGAACCCAGCTTCAGGCAAATGAGGATCATTGAATACTTTATGAACATGTTAACTTGCATTTTAATTCAGGTTTAGATATGGGAAAGAAAATTGAAGTTTTGACTTTGGGGGGTGTTTGAGCCTTCTTTGAATTGTTTGCTATAGACTAAGTTGTAGATACATATGTACACATTTTTTCCATATTAATTGGCAAAATTTCATGTCATGAAAGATACATTGCCAAAATCTGCAATAGTTTGTTTCTTTTTTGTATGGAGTTGCGTTGTGCTTTCCCTGGGGGCTGAATTCGTTACTTATTCTGTTTCTTTTTCTTGTCTTGCAGTGCTTAAACAGCTTAGGAAGTGATATCAGCAAGTGCCAGTTCTATATGGACATGCTGTCTGAATGCCGCAGAAACTCGGGTGCTACTTTGAGTGCTTAACATGATCATGATACAAATTTCTATACCTTGAATAACAGAACGTTGTCTTGGTTCCTTGTTTAAGGATGATTGGTTGGGTTTGAGGAATTATTGAATATTATTTTGAATAATCAATATTTGCTTTCCTGCTCTTAATCTGGAAGCTGGATGCAAACATTTTGTTATTATTGACTCTATATGATTTATGGTAACCTGTACTCTTTGAGTGTCCCTAAATTGTCAATTTGGATCTCAAGATTCGAAAGGTGAAGCTACTTGAAAGTCCATTTCTATCAATAAAATCACCCAATACCAATTCATAATTTAAAGGGTTAGAGTTGGGTGAGAACTCTTGGTCTTCGTCCCTACTCTTATACCATTGAATTCTTTATTTTATTTTATTCTGTTTTTTATTAAGTCGGAGGAGATGATATATCCTCATTAGGAAGATAAATCTGTCCATGATTCTCATTAGGTGGGGAATAAGGTCTGTCCCTTGGAGCTAGAGAAGGAGTTGGGAGGGGCTAACATATGAACTTTAGTTCATGGAGGTAAAATGAAGCAAAATTGCTCTTCTATAGCCTGCTAGCATCAAAATTCATTACTTAAAAGCATTTTGTCTCAAAATTTTGAGGGGGCCATTTGCTCCCAGCATAGTCTGGCTCAGCCCCTGTTTAGAAAATGATATTTTACCAAATGTCATTTAGAAAATGGCATAATAAGAAACCTAAATGATTATTTATCCATGCTAAATTAGTACACTTATGATGACTTAACACCAAAATCAATGGGTTATAAAAATATAAAAAATCTAACACTAATACTTTTGTTATAAAATTTAGTTACGATACAAATTTACTATACTTATTAACATTATGATGTGTCATGATATGACCTAATTTATAAATCTGTTAACTTTTTCTATGAAATCGAGAGTTAGTGGATAATCATGTTATATTTCTTAGCATAGATTATGTCATAAACCAACTTCGATTTGAATTCATGAGTCAAATAAACTCCAAATGATAATCTAATTACAAAGTCAAGGACATTAGAAACTTATGAAATTAAATTTTTTTACTTAAAAGAACAAGCTCTAAGGAGCATAATAATTCATCTCTAGTCTTAAGAGATTAAAATTATTTTTATTTACTTAAAAAAAAACAAATTTATAATTGATAGAAGGTATTAATATATTTAGTTATTTTATATTTATTTACTATTAAAATTATTGAATTTATCATATCTCGTGTTTTTGTTTGAAGATTAACTAGTTTTGAGCATAAATGTCTTTAATTATTTTAAATATCCATAATATGTTTTAAAAAAAATTATTATTTTTACAAAAATAAAAATAAAAATATTTTTATCAAAATGAGGTCAAAAAGGAATAAAGGGCTAAATTTCTAAAATTAGGTTTAATCAAATAAATGGAAAAAAAAGTCCCTCAGACGGTTGAACCATCCTTTTATAAGTATCAGCGGTAGGATTCTAAAAGTTCGTAACCAGTACTTATGACCTTCAGCACTGCCTATTTGAGAAGTTTCCTTTTTTAAACTTTCTTTTATAGGTGATGCGGCATTTGAGAGGGGTTGAAAGTAGGTAGGAGTAGTGGCAGGTGCAGAGTTGGGAGTTTCAACCTTTTGGACGACCCGCCACAACCGCTGTCTCCTGTCATGGCCTTCTCGTGCGCGGTGTCCTGCGTCCGTTTCCATGTCATTCCTCCTAAACCCTTAACTCTTCATACCTACACCGCCCATCTCTCACCCTTCTCTCCTCTAATTTCAATGCATATTTCTCAAAACCCTAGATACCATCTTCATTTTCCTTCCAGATCACCCCTCCATGGAGTTTCAAGTCACAATTCACCGAAAACCCCCAACTTCAGAGTCCGCGCATCCGCCGACAATTCCCAAACTTCATCCTCCAACACCGGACTAGTAATCGTCTGCTCGGCAATCACTGTAATTTTGGCGGTTGTCAATCGCGTGTTTTACAAGCTTGCTCTTGTTCCTCTGAAGCAATACCCATTCTTTTTAGCCCAGTTCACTACTTTCGGGTAAATTTCATCTTTTTCATTTTCTTTCTTATCTTTTTCCTTTATTCCAAACTCTAGAATCATAAGTTCGTAGTTTCAACAAGAAATATTGAATAGGAAGTAATTTTAGTTGGAAATGGAGCTAATGAAAGCATATCAGGGATCATCTGGACCCTTTTTCATGAAGAAAAAAAATGTGATACCATTATCATATGTTTTTTTTTTTTCATAGTTCATTCCTTTTGGACTTCGATATATATAGATATTTAGTCAGTTGCTTGGTCTGTAATGCTTTTAGAAGTCTGACAAGTACGGTTGTATGATGCCCAGGTATGCGGCTATTTATTTTTCTATACTATATATACGGTATCGTGCGGGGATTGTAACGGATGAAATGATAGCCCTTCCAAAATCACGTTTTATGGCAATCGGTATTCTAGAAGCCCTTGGTGTTGCTTCTGGGATGGCTTCTGCAGGTATTATATTTATACAATTAATTCGTTTTTCTATCATTTTCATTAAGTCTATTTTCTTAAAGAGAAAGCAGTTCTCATTTGCACTACTAACCATGCCCAAATTATTTTCTTTGTGTCTGATTGGGCCTTTATACTGAATATTATGTGTTTTTTACAGCTATGCTTCCTGGACCAGCTATACCCTTATTGAATCAGGTAATCTTAATTGTATGAAATAGTCTAAAACAAGATTGCTAAAAGGAATGAATTTAGTTTTCTTTAGTGGTTGTGAGTCATTCTTTTCTTCGTATCCTTCAGAAATGGAACTTTTTGTTGCTCCTCCTTTCAATTTCTAATTGCCTTAAATTACTTGGTTATTAGATTGGTGTTATACAGGTTTGAACTCAAACGGGGTAGTCTCAATCAGACCAATCATAGTCTTTAAGGCTTTTGGGCTGGACTCGTGAGGGAATTAGCAGTTGAGTTTTAGAAAAGGAAAAGAGAAGAAGACTTTTGGGGTTGGGGACAGGAGAGGTGTGTGGTGGGTTGGGTGTCATGGGGTGTTGTGATAGATGAAAGAAGGGAACTACATCATAAACTGTGAACTTGGCCATGGGAGAAGGCTATGGCTGGAATTGAAGGCCAGATCTGGTCCTAGAGTATTCAGACCTGAGCTTGGAAATATCAAACCAAATTTACACCTCTACTTACCCTTTTTGTTTCTAAATTTGAATATAAATGTACATATCAATTGGATGCATGTCATCAGGAACAGGATTTTCAACATGCCATGTACCATGTACTTGGACATATGTGATTAGGAACAGGACTTGTCAAATCCCACCACTCAGGATTCAGGGACTCTGGTAAGGAATATCTGCCATCATGGGCAGGTATTAGAACACTTTTTTTTCTCCCCCAAATAATGTAAATTTTCTATATGTGCCACAATTTTATTTATTTATCTACTTTTGATATTTCTTTTCCTCTTTTGGCTCTTTTAATTGCTGATATTTATAAGATCACATTAAATTTGTCTTTGCTATGCAATAAATTGAAAGAAAATGTAATAAAAACCAGCAATGCACTGTGATTCAAGTTAAAGATGATACAAGGAGTAGAGAATGGCCAAAAAGAATATGGATCAAGCCTCAAGGTTGTGAAGGAAGATGTGGTTTAACAGCAGATTCTTCCTTGTAGCATAATAGTGAAAAGAATTTCTTTGGCTGACCTCAATTAGTCGGGATAAAGCTTTGTTAGTTTTACTTCTTCTAACATATCTATTAATAAATGCAATTTCTTGCACACTGACAAGAAACATGTTTTCCAATTAAACAATTTTGTGGAAAATGATATATGGAAGCTTATATTGCAGTCTGGATTAATGCTCAAACAAATCTAATGAAGTGCCTTGCTATATCTTTTGACCATCCTTGATCCTCAATGTTGGTTTCCATACCTTCTCTTGCAGACATTTTTGGTTTGGCAGCTGGCTCTTTCTACTCTTATTTTGGGGAGAAAATACTCCTTCAATCAAATTCTTGGATGCTTTCTTGTAGCTGCTGGTGTAGTAACCGCTGTTGCGAGGTATCTCAATTCCTTTTCCTCCAATTTTTGGACCTCTGCTGTAACTTTTAGCATGTCAATGAATTTTACACATCTCTTTCCTTACTATGTTGAAGGGTTGAGGTGCCAATCTAAAAGTTAGGCAATGTCAGCTGTTATTAGACATAATGGGCATTAGGATAAAATGGACATTTTGTTTATATTTTATGTATAAACACCTCTGGATGTTTGTGTTTCTTGATGAGTAAAATGCAAAATATCAGAACAAAGGTTAGCAGAAACTTCTATGCCTTTGGTCAATTATATAGATTGGTTGGGTTTTTGTTGAGGGAGGAAGTATTTTTTTATTTCCCCTCATTTTTGTTTTGCCTTTTGGTGTTCATTGTATTCGTCCTATGTACTCTTGTGCATTAGTTGTGCTCTTTAATACATTCTCTTATTTATCAAAAAAGGGAGGGGGGGGTGGACAGTTGTCTGAATAAAAATCTACTTCTAAGAAGGATTCTGTAATTTGACTTGGGTTCTTGTTTTATTCCTATTCCTATAAATATAATTTTTGGCAGTTAGGAAACTAACTAAAACTGACTGTTCTTTATCTGTCACTGAAATCAAATAGTATTATTCTCTTTTACTGAATCACCAACTTTTGGACTTCTTTTTGACGTTCTAGTCTCAAATTTTCAACTTCACAAGAAGTAAGCTTAATACTCTTTATTTGGTTTTTTATATCTCAAAATTTCCTTTATTGGTGGGTCCCCATTATAATTTTCTCATTTTTGTTTTATTATCATATTTTCCTCCAATGGTTTCCGAGCTTTCACTGTCCAGATTTGTTGGAAAATCTACAACTACGCTGTCTTCTGATTTCAGAGTTTTGCATGATAGTGGTGAGAAGTTTCCAAAATAGGAATTGTCATGAACTATCATGGTACATGCACTACTTTTCTTAAAATTTTGTATCTAACAGATCTCAGTGATTAAGTTTCAGTAAATTCATGTACTCGGTTTTTGGTGAATATCGTGCCCTGAACGGTGCTGATATTAAGTAAAATGGAATTCCAATTTCCTATTTGCATTTTATCATGTGCTTTCCCAGAAGGTACTTATTGTCTCTGGTTGGTTATAGAGAAGCAATGGTGAAATGTGCTGGTCTGTGAGGTGTGTCAAGCCTGGCCTTCAAAAACGAATTTTTAAAGTATGACTGTATGCTTACAAATATGTGTAGCTACCCTTTTCAGTTGCAGTGAAGTGGATTTAAACTAGTTATATGTGTTTCATAACTGCAGTGGGTCAAATGGTGATCAAATGCTGTCAGGAATTGAGTTTATATGGCCAGCATTAATGATAGCTTCAAGTGCATTCCAAGCTGGTGCATCTATTATCAAGGTTATAGCAATGGACAATAGTAATATTTTTAATGGTACCTTGTGTGGGCAAAATAATCATAATCAATGTTGAACAGGAATTTGTTTTTGTTGATGCTGCAACCCGGCTTAAGGTATGGTAAACTTTTTCTAGCCTTATAATCCATTTTCCTGTTGATAAGTTATTGTGCATGTGTGTAATTAATCCCCTTATCAACATACAGGGGAAGCTTCTTGACATATTTGTTGTCAATTCTTTTGGATCCGGATTCCAGGTAATATTCATATGGCTTGATAGGGTACTCACTACCCTCCTTCCCCATAACTTTCCAAGTAGTGCAGTTACTTATGTCTAGAAAAGTCAATATATGGTCGTATTTTAGCATTGGTTGTTATGAAAGTGATACTACTATAACCCTTGAAGTAATTTTTGTTATCATCCTTGAGTTATGTATGCTTGTAGTGTCAAATATGCTATGGTTGCCACTGAACCTCTAGTGTCAAATTTGTTGCTGATGCTGCTAGATTTTTCGTGGCTTTTGGCCCTGTTTTGTTGTTTTTAGCTAATTTTGCCATTTCACTTATCAGGGATTTGAATAAATAAATTAATTCTGAAAGTGCTATTTGCATGCCTGGTCCTGATTGATTCCTCCCATTAGCAGGACCCTTTGGTCATATAATCATCTTATTGGATGCCAACAAAATCACAAATCATAAATGCCTGTTTGATGTGGAATTCTTTGAGCATTCTCCACTGTGGAGTTTTAACACTTTATTTGACATGTAGGCTCTTTTTGTGCTTCTCCTTCTGCCTTTGCTGTCAAACTTCAGAGGTATACCTTTTCCACAGCTCCCTTCATACCTAAAAGCTGGTGCTGGTTGCTTTTTGAATATTGGATCCAATATACCAGGTAAGCTTTCTTATCTTGGAAAGTTGGAATACATTTCATTAAAGTAGAATGCTATCTGTGTAACATTTTTAATGTGCACCTTAATTTGTTGAGGACCTAATTTTATACATATATGATAAAATGGAGGAATAAAACCTCTAGTAGAGGGCATTCCGAATAGCTCCTGATTCCCTCCCTACAACAGATTTAATGTGTTTTTTTTTTTTTTTTTTTTTATCAAAAACAACAAATGTATTAAATTAAGGATAAATAAATACAGAAGGAGGATGATGAATGCTCCCAAAAATACAACAAACTACCCAGATTTAATGCGTTCTACAGTTGTATATCCTAAGTCATTCTTATCACTTCTACATTTGTGGCTTGTTGCTTCAGGTTGTGATGGAGCTCCATTGCTGCCCCTGCTTTATTTGGCTACCAATATAGCTTTCAACATATCATTGCTTAATCTAGTAAAAATTTCCTCTGCAGTAGTTTCTACTCTTGCTGCAATGGCATCAGGTCCGCTCCCTCTCTCTCTCTCTCACTTTCTCTCTCTCTCAAACACTGAGAAACAGGATAACACGTTTGGTAGTGATTTTAGGAAGTATTTCTAATTTTTTTAATACTAGAAAAATAAAAAATTTCAAGTATTAGAAATGGTAAAAACACTTCCTCGAATCACTGTCAAACGCACTCTTATAGTGTTTTTTGTAGTGATTCTAAGAAGTGTTTATAGTTTTTCTGATACTTGAAATTTTTTATTTTTCAAGTATTAGAAATATTGAAAACACTTTCTAAAATCACTAACAAACGCATTCTAAAAGTGTGTTTGGCAGTGATTATAGGAAGCGTTTCTAACATTTTTAATACTTGAAAATTTTTATCTTTCAAGTATTAAAAATGTTAAAATCATTACCAAACTCATTCAAATTACATAATGTAAATAGTGCTATTTAAGTTCCATTAAAGAAAAAAAATTATTAGAAAGAAAATCCAATCATAAAGTTGATAGGTAGGCATGAAATGCATGCAATAAGGACGTAGTGGTGCAATCCAAAGTCTTTGGTCCTCCATAAGCGGTGTGAGGATGGCAATATTACGCTAGGTGTAATTTGTTCGATTCTGGCCATGTGCTTTCAAGTGCATGTTTCTATATGTTTTTTGGTTAATGGGTGCTCTATTGTACGTTGCAGTGCCAATTTCAATTTATGTTCTTAGCCTTCCATTGCCATATCTCCCACAAGGTGCCAGCTTGAGTCCCTTTTTTCTCTTTGGTGGTGTGATTCTCCTGTTGGGCCTTCTTCTATACAACATACCTCAGCCTGCCAAGCAAGCCCCTTGAATTGCTGAAGTATTTACTTAGAAGATGTATATTTTGATTGAATTTCATTATAATATTGTAAATACTGCCACATCATTCTTTACCTTGAAGGTCATGTTTGGTAATGGGAATGAATATTTGTTACTATTCCCATTGCTCCTTGAACAATAATGAATTTGATGATTCCAATTTTTGTGTTGGAATGCACCTAAGAATGTAATGTTGGAATCATTATTTGTTTTCATTTTTAATGTCATGTAACAATGGAATGACAGAGGAAAAATAAATAAATTGAGAATAATATCAATATAGTTTAAAATAATTTTTTATTTTCATTTTTTTTAAAAAAAGGCTTTCAAACTGCATATTGTTTTTTTTTTATTTAAGGTATTTGAGAGGGTTTTTTTTTGGCTAAATAATAAAAGTTTATTTAATCATATGATTTAAAAACAATGTCCTATTTTTAAAAACAAAAAAATGTTGTTTTTAAACTTTTATAACATTGTTTGGTTGTTCTTTAAAAACAATTTTTAAGAATAAAGTAAAATATAGAATAGTTTTTAAGAATAAATGGAAATTGTTTTCTTCAAATTTTTTTTTTAAATAAGAAGAATAAAACAAAAAATATAAATAAATAAATAAAATAGAACACGGTATCTTTCTTTTTTTCATTCTTTTTCTACCACTCAATATCAATACAAAAAATCTTCCAATATGACCATTAATGTTTTTCTTATTTTTTATTAATTTTAAAAATAAGTTTAAATACTAATTCAATTAGTAATAAAAGGTCATAGAAATGATCAAACTTAAATTCATTTTGAACGAATTTGCTAATTTTTTATTTACATGTAATCAAACATTGACGAACTTTTTTCACTAAGTAAATAAACTCTACATTAAGTAAAACTTAATACATTGAATTAGCTAATGAGTAGTAATTTTTAAAAATAGTTTAAAACATAAATAGTAACTATATATGTATATATAATCACAACAAATAATAAATCAAAATCCATGAGTTATAATTTTACTATTTCTACCATATACATAATTATATCTTCTGATTTTTTTCACTTGAATAAATCAACTCTAAATGAAGTGAGACATATAATTAATGTTTTAATTATTTAATGAATCTTCTAGTTTTTAATAATAACTCGGAATTCAAAATACTCATTAATCAATTACAGATTAAATTTTTTTCAGAATCCTATATTTTTACTTGAGTGCTAAATATGTGCATATAATATAACAGTTAACTCATTAACACTTCAAAACTTTTTTAAATTCACTCAAAATAAAATAATATTAGCAATTATTAAGGTTAAATTATTAGTATTTATTTTTAACAAAATAAATCAATTATACTTGCATGAAAATGTTAATATCCATATTTTTACAATATTTATAAAAAAAATTATAATTTTATTGCAATATTAATATTGATATTTATTAAAACCTATTTATTTGTAATTACAAAATAATTTTTATTTTTAATAAAAATTGAATTAGATTTAGCCTATGTTATCTAAGTTGAATTTATAATTTTTAAATAAAAAAAAATAAAAACAACTTATCCAAACAAGTATTTATTTTTTTATTTTAAAAAAAATGCTTTTAAAAACAACTTTCCTCGTGAGAATCAAAATACATCAATTTATAGATTAATCGAAATCCACTTATAAGTAAAATTTCATTTCCATTGGAATGATTTTTTATTCCATTTTCATTATTACTTGAATTACCTAGACATGAGACTGATGAAAAAAAGGATTGAAAAGCCACTTGAGTACCCCAAACATAGGAATGGATGAGAAAATGAATGAAATGATAGTAATTCCCTCTCCTCATTCTCAAGTTCCAAACATGACCAAAATGTGTTCGTTCCCAAGAGAGGCAAATGGTACCTGGTTTTGATCACAACATTAATAGAACTTCATTATGGCGATACTCTCTCCGCACCACAATGGGCATACTGTTATGTTGCAGTTATTCACAAACTTCAGGTAATACTTGAGAAAACCAGTTAAAGTTATCTAATGACTAAGAAATTTCTGATTTCTTTTAGAATCTAATATAATCAGATGATGACGGAAGTTATCTTTCAAAGTCAAATGAGCAGCTTTAGCATTTGCCCTAAAATTCTCTAGTTGGAATGTGGGCTAAAAAGGGAAAAAAAACATTGGAATTCAAATGAATAGGCTAAAAATGAGGCAAACAAGCACACTCTCAATGGTATAAATGGATAACAAAATTTCATCCTCAAAAACAATCTCACATCTGAAGTCCTGGTAAGGATTTAGATCCAAACCAGCATCAGGATTTGAATAGCAATGCAATTCACTACTAAAAAATAGTCAAAAATAAAGGAGGATCCCCTGGATGTCATTGAGACAACAAAATTATATTTTACAGGACCATTTTAGTCTTAATTCATTTCCCCTACCAGAGGCCTCCAAGGCTGCCATGCATGATCCAATTGCTCCATGCCCACATATGAGTTTGTTCTCCTTAATTTCTCCTCTGTAAATGGACAAAGAATTTATTACCCAGTTTATCGAAAAGTGTGAACTTCCACGTATTTATGTGACATATTAAACAAACTTAAAGAGGTCACATGCATGGTAAAAAAATGTAACACAAAAGCAAACAAGCTGTCTATATAGTTTATCAGTAAAAGTAAATTTTGAAGCACCCTCTAAAGAATATCCAAAACCATTGAATGCAGGAAATCAATGCCATATGATCATTCTCTATAGATTCAATTCAATTCAATATACCTTACGCTTCTTAAATTTTCTCCCTCCACTGCTACTGTTATTGAAACCTGTCGTTTTCTCGCCAAAATCTTCCTCTAAAGGTAAAGTTTTGATTTCATCATAAAAACTGTCGGTCAGACCAAGCAACCTGAGGTATAAACAACCATAAGTTAAAACTCCTTCACAGTACTAGGTATCCAGTTTCATCAGATTGTTCAAATGATTTACCAGACAACTGATGGTAGAGTTTAGCACACCAACTACATGCAAATTTGAAATTATATGGTACATACCCATTTCTCGACTTCCGTAAGTGTTTCTCTTTCTTTTTCTCCATCCTCGTAAGAGGAGCACGAGTAAAAAGTTCCTCCTCTTGCCGTGCACGCTGTTCCATCTTTTCCTTATACCTTATAAGTTCTCTACTTTCCGTTCCAACAATTTCTCTCACCTGTATGTTGACCGTCAATAATAAAATAATGATGTACAGAGTCATCCAAGATTAGCAAACTAATAGCAGCAATCCAGAACTAACCTCTTCAGGTCTCCCCTCTAAATCATCCATCAGCTCTCTCACATATGTACTCTGCCTAGCTTGTCTTACAGTCTCTTTTTCCTTTCTCAAAGCATTTTTTTCATGTTTTGAGATCTTATCCTCTTCCATAGAAGTAGGTGCAAACTTTGGTGGACGATACACACCAACAGGCCCAACACCATCCTATAATTCAGAAATGAGTTAGAAATCAAAATCATTCAGATTTTTTTTTTCAATAACCAATGAAAAGTGATTTTTAAAGCAGAAAAAAAACACACACACACACAATGGCATAACCTTCAATTTGTATTTTGGATACTTTAACACCTTGACTAACCTCAAAAGTCGTATCTGTCTTGCTAACCAGCATGTCTGGGTTTGGGCGATATTTCAACAAATCCTCTGTGTTTGGAGTTTCTGAATCTTTTTCACTAGGACCTACTTTCTCCACAGCATTTCCAGTAACCCTTGTGAGCTTCTGGATTTGATACTGAAGCTTTTTATCGATGGGCCGAATCTATAATGAAAGAACCACGAAAACTTGCTTAAGAACCATAATCAGGTATAAAGACTGATGAAGAGGAATCCAGATCCATTTGCATGCAAACCTTTTCCAAAAATAATCTCATCTCTACAAGGCTCCGAACGACAGGGTGTCCTTCAATTGAGAAACCCTTTGCCTTTCGAAGTAAATAATAGACAAGCGACTGGCAATAGTTTATGAGCAATAAATGTTTTGCCTCAAGATAGCTCATCCCATCTGCGGTTGGAAAATGATCTGCTTTCACCTAATATATCAGACGTATAATCCATTAAAATAAGGACAGAAGGAGATAGGACAACTTTTTCAATCCCAAAACAGGAACAATATGAAGAGTTTGCAGGGAAGAAGAAAGCAGAATAATTTATTTGTATTATAAAATTTAACAAGAAGTTGTCGAGGATTAAAACTGTATATACTTTTTCAAAGTACTAAATGAGTAACATGCCACCATTGATTTGGCAGCAGAGCATGACAGATTCAAAAAATAATGTAGCATAACCTGGCAAAAAAAAAAAAACATGAATTTGGGAATCGTCGCTCAAAGAATCCAATACCTTTGCTGTAAGAGCTTGCACTTTCCCCCTCACTGCATCCAATCCTTCTTTCATCTCTTTCAACACTGCAGCTAAATGAGAAGCTTCTCTATACCCAGAAATTAACAAACCAATTGAATCATATAGTAATAATAAATCCATCACTAAAACAAAAATGAACTAACCCATGAAATCGAAGTCCCAAACTTACTTCCTTATTATCTCATTGTTCTTCGCGTCCTCCTCCATGGCTACCTCAGAAGCCACCGCTGCAATCCAAAAGCCATTGAGCACCAAACGTTAACATATATGTAAATAAATATAAGACCTAGGAATTGCGAAAAAAAACGTTAGGGACAAGGAGAAAGAAGAACCTGAGTTCTGGATTTACTAAACCCTAACAACAGGATTTTATGATCGATCTCGAAGTCTTAGCCGAGAGAAATCGTGACAGAGCACGAGCCTTTTTAAGTGCAAAATCCAGTCGTCGTGGAGGAAATACTGCAGATGCTGTGGCCTTGAGGAAGGAGTGTGGAGGTGTGTTCCAGAGGAGAGGACGAGGTGTCGGAGGGTTTAGGGTTTTCCAATTTTCCAACTGTTTTTTTTTTTAATTACAAAATAATTTATACTTATTTTTAAAACTTCATATACGGAAAGAAGGAAAAAAAAAAAAAAAAAAAGAGTTTTAGGTAAAAATGACCCATTTAAAAAAAAAAAATTGTGACATCTAACCACTTTGAATTAAAACCGTAGTTGTCAACTGCGACTTCAGTTAATTATTTTTAAAATTAAAAATTATTAAATTATAATTTATGATTGAAATTTAAAAAATATATTTAAAAAATAAATTATTTATATTTAAATTTAAAAATCTAGTATTACTTCAATAAACATAAATTGATAAATAGAAGATATTATAATTGAATATTTTATTTATTAATAAATTAATAATTTTAAAATAATAAACTTATATAGCATATAAATAATATATAAAATTATATAATTTATTAATTTAAGATATTTAATTTATTGTTTTTTAAGATATTAATTTATTTGTATTATGATAAATTTATCTTTATCGAAATAATAGTATACTTTTAAGCCGCAGTTGATAATTGAGATTTCAATTACAATTTTTTTTTTACTTTCAAATTTAATTAAAAACTATTAAATTATAATTTATTATTGAAATTAAAAATATATACTTTAATAATAAATTATTTATATTTAAACTTAAAAATCTAGTATTACTTTAACAAACATAAATTAATAAATAGAAGATATTATAAATGAATGTTTTATTTATTAATAAATTAATAATCTTAAAATAATAAATTTATATAACATATAAATAATATATAAAATTGTATAATTTATTAATTTAAAATTTTTAATTTGTTGTTTTTTAAGATATTAATTTATTTGTATTATGACAATTTATCTTTATCAAAATAATAGTATACTCTTAAGTTGTAGTTGTCATATATAGATTTTTTTACAAAATTATTTAATGAAATTAATTACAAAAAGTTTAATATAAAATGTAATTTTTAATAGTTTAATTAAAGTCACAAAAAATATCCACTAAACATTAATATAGTGGAAAATAAAAAACATATATAATCTCACATGCCTCCACAAGAAGATAACCTACGTGTAACTGGTACTCTCTTCCTTTTTGGATGCTCTTCTTTAACTGTCATAAGTACTGCATGTGACACATGAAGAACATCTGTATATGATGGGGCTGAAGCTAGAAATAAAAATGGTGGTGAAGATAGCAATCTAGGTCGACGTAGGCCTCGCCTACTCCTCGGAATGGCTGGCAGTAAATCTAGCTAAGTACATGTGTCAATTTGCACTGATGGTGGGTCTAAAGAGGTAGGAGGTTGTAATGGAGGTAGGTCTAAAGAGGTAGGAGGTTGTACTGATGGTAGGTCTGAAAAAGTAAGGGGTTGGGCTGATGGTGGGTTTGAAGAAGTAGAAGCCTAAATTGGAGATTAGTCTAAAGAAATAGGAAGTTGTACTGATAGTGGGTCTAAAGAGGTAAAGAATTGTTGTGATGGTAGGTCTGAATAAGTAGGGTGCTGCATTAATGGTACGTCTGAAGAGATGGGTGACTGTATAAATCGTGAGGATAAAAAGGTAAAGAGTTGTAATGATGTTATTACTGACGATGTGATGGGCTGACAACTACTATATCTATCTCTCCCTCGAGATGTCAATCGACCTCGAACAAGTGGTGATCGAGCAATTGTCGACTGAGCTGGTGACCTACCTCCTCCATGCTCTACATGTGGGATACGATAATCCTCCCGAATAATGCACATAACATCAATGGCCATACGAATAATATCAACAATACCAATGCGACAAGCATCACTATCAGAGTCCTCCGATGCATGACCTCCTCGAGATATGAAAGATGTCATAGTCTCAAATTGTCACATAAAATGATATATAATTATTTGTTGGAATAAATATTATACACAATTATGTACATAATATTAAAGTGATGCAAACCAATAAGTGGGCAGATAAGGCATTAGTCTGGTACCGCATAGGTCCAAAATCATCCATAAGTGTAATAAAACGACGTGTAATATGACGATACCATGTCATGTACGGAGCAAGGTAGTCCATATGAGGCTCTATAGGCTCCGCAGTGACAATGTGGTCCCCCCTAGCCTCCCATAATGCCACGTAGTCATGATACAACCTCCAATCAAACTGAGGTTGACCTCATCGATCTATGGAGTGAAGGTCAAAATCTATAAGAGGTGTCGAAGGAATACCCTGTATGAGTCCAAACTGTCGCAACACACGTTCAGAACGATGCCACTCAACAATATAAAAAAAAAATAAGTGGTGACATCATCTGCCAAATATCTTGATCAGCTAAACAAATGTTTGGAAACAAAGCTAGTATATCATCTGTGTAAGGCTGCTATAATACCTGATATATTCAAATCTTAGTATGTATTTAATAAAGTTTAAATTATATTATTAATATTAATAATCTTGTTAAAGAATACTAATATTTAGCCCAAACCTGATCAGATCGTTGTCTATCAAACTCATCTTTGTATGTGACCAACACATGATGAGAAGTGTCTGTATGAGATAAGGGAACTCTCCACCTACTCCCTAATGCATCTGGTGGGAATCTGTCATCTATAGGTACTGGCGCATGAGGAAGTGATCTACTAGGATGACCCACATATAATCGCTCTCATGACCATAGCTAAAAATGAAATAAAATTATGTTTAAATGCACATAATTATGACAAAATTACATAATTAATAAGACTTGTAGTTATACCTGCAACAAATGTAATGGTCCTGCAATAGATTCTGCACTATCTAAGCTAGCTCGACATAACTCTTGATAAAGATGTGCTAGTGTCGCACTCCCCCAACTATACTGTGTAGTCTCACCAAAATCTCTTAACATGGGTATAATTGCTAATTGGATGTAAACCTCCTTCTTATCTAGAAACAATGAACCACCAACTAACAATAAAAGATAAGCTCTAGCATGACACTGTAACGTGACCTCATCTACAACCCCTAGTGGTAAGTGGGAGAAATGGGTAGTAATAAAACAAACTGTAAGGGATGCTCCACAAATATCGGTCTCTATCAGTCGAACACCCAATAACTCCTCACAAAGTGCATGCCAATCAATATCTTTAGAACCAATGACAGGATGACCATGTACAGATAATCCAAATAAAATGGCTATGTTCTGCAATGTGATGGTCATCTCACCAACTAACATGTGGAATGTGTGCATCTTTGGGCGTCATCTCTTTACCAGTGCAGTAATCAAAGGCCAATCAACCTTAACATGACCTACTCGATGAAAGACATAAAATCCTGACTGTATAATGTATGGCCGAACACGATCATCCAAAACCCATTCTCGACGCATCATGTGTCGGCAAGTCAAAACGCTACCCATACCTGGATCAACACGAATGGTGGATGATTGATGTTGATGTTGAAGAGTAAGCATAGATGTATCCTCAGGGTCAGGACGAGCACGAAACAACGAAGTATCCATGGCTGCATGTACATCAATACATGATATAAACAAAATATGAATGAATTGACAAGAAACAACAATATCTAACAACATGAATTTCATTATTTAAATTGTAAAAAATTGAACAGCATTTGCCCTAAACAATAGAGATTCAAATTTTTTCAATGTAACTTAATATAAGTAAAATATGAATGAATTGACAAAAAACAACAATTTCTAACAACATTAATTTCATTATTAAAATTTTAAAAATTTGAACAGCATCTCCCCTAAATAATAAAGATTAATATTTTTTTCATGTAACCTGATATAATCAAAATAAAAATAAATTGACAAAAAATAATAATTTCAAACAAACAAACGTCTATAAGATGTTCAATAAGATAGTTTCTACATATATCTTAAAACGATTAAGGTCAATACTAGTGTAGACCCCCATTTTGGGAGTCATTCTGCAGCTTGCTTTTAGCCAGGTGTCGCGTTCCTAAGCACCCACGTGTCAATCCCTGATTGGCCATCATGGAATCAGAGTAGTGGTTTTGAAGGCCAATCCGGGGTCGACACGTGTCATCATGGAATCAGACAAAAATCATTTTGGCTGTTATTTGAGGGAGAAAAGCCAGCTGCATGGGGAGGTCGTCTGGCCGTTGGAGGAGTGCTTTTTGGGAGGCTGCAGAGTAGTGGGGTTGGAAGGTGGCTATCTCTGCAGATATGGTTAGAAGGGCAAATCCGGGAGGAAAGAAAATAGAGATATTTTTGGATAGCAGGTTTTTTTTAAAGTGTTAGTCTGAAGAACAGAAAAAGGGGAAAAAGAAAGGAAAAACCAGGGGGGAGAAAGGAGAGTTTCGGGCAGCAGCGGAGAGCTAGAGGGAAAGGAAGAGATTTTTCTGGAGGTGATTCCTGGAGCTTAGGCTGCTACGGAGAGGAGTCTTGGTGCCAAGGACGGGAGCAGACTGGTTTTGTGGGTGAGTTTGAAAGAAAAACAGAGAGAGGTTGAGATTTGGGGGGAGGTTTTTAGACGGAGGGGAGACCTTTGCTGCTGGTCCTTTACAGTGATATATATATATATATATATATATATATATATATATTTGAGCTAGTTTGGAGGGATCCACAGGTAAGTCTACTGTACATCTCTTATTTATTTTTATTACCATTGTTCCTTCATTTTCTTCTCTTGCTGTTGGAGGTTTTCGTTCGCTGTTTTGGTGTGGATAGATAGGATTATTTGTTCGTTTTGATTGAATTTAATCCTCTGTACATATGCTCTGTTCTTGAGTTTTCTTTGATTCATTAATCCCACCAGTTTTTAAGCTCATGGAAGCCACCTGAACTAAGATCCTATACATCAGCAGGTTTCATGTTCTCCTGTTTGCATTGTCCTCAATGTTCATGCTATTTTCTGTTTTAGCTTTATCTCTACATTTTTATTGTGATTGATGGGTCGTTTGATATGGGATTTGATGCAAATGAGTGGAGCTTTGCTTGTGTTTTTTTTTTTTTGCTTTCCTGCCGATGACGTGTGGCTCAAAAGGAAAAGGAAGGGAAATAGGTAAGCGGGGAGATGTTTTTGTGAGGTTCTTTTACAGAGTGAGGGAGGTTTTATGGAGGAGGAATATTTTTTTTTTTGGGGCTGTTTTTTGGCGCTGGTATAGAAGAACAAGGTTCACAGGTGGCACATAGTAATGCTACATGGGTTCTTGGTCAAATATGGGAAATTGGGCCTTGAATAGGACTTTAACCACCAAACCCATTCTTTATTCATTTTTTTTCCCTTTCTCTCACCCTTTCATCCACTCAATTTTTTTTCCCTACCTTCTTTCATATACGGGTAGCTTTCATTCCCATTTTAAATTCTTCATTTTTTTTATTCCCATTTTAATTCTTCTTCTAGTTTTTTATAAGTATCAAAGTTTAATTTTCCCAAATTACAATCTCCAATTTTATTAGTAAAAACTCCAAACTTTAACTTTTAAATATAATTTCCAAACTCCAATTCTCAATTAATTTCTAAAATTTTAATTTATTTCAAAATTAATTTCTAAAATTTTAATTTTTATATTTATTTATTTAATCATTATTATTTTCATTATTATTTATTTATCTGTTCATTTGATTATTATTATTATTATTATTATTATTATCATTATTATTTTTAAGTTTTAATTCTTCAAAATTCAATTCCTGAAATAATTTTTCTAATGTTCTAGTTTTAAATTTAATTTTCCAAGATCCGAATTTTTTAAATTTAATTTTCTAAAAATCCCACAATTCCAAATTTAATTTTTAAAATGCCGCCTCCAAATAAATCTTCGAAACTCTATTTCCTTCCAAATCAAATCTTCAAAAATTCAATCCTCTAACAATTCTTCAAATTTTCATTTTCTTAAATTTAATTTTCAAATTTCCATTTTCACATAATTTTTCGAAATCCCGATCCTCAAATTTAATTTTTTAAAAACCTTTATCTTTAAATGATTTTCCAAATTCCAATTTCTCAAATAACCTCAACTTCCCCATCTTCCATCTTTAGAGATTTTAGGTTTTGAAAGCCTCATTTTTAATCAAATGTTGATGCCATTTTTCCCTTGGGCATGCAATTTTCATCTCCGTTCTTTTTAAACTGTTTTAAAATAAGCAAGAATCAAATTTTGTAATTCCTAGTGATGGAATTTACAAATTTGGTTCATGCAAAATAAATGGGCTTTGGTGGGGGCCCTACATATGGGACTTCATGATTGATTGACTGATTGATTGATTCATTAGCTATATGTGGTTGATTTACCCTGATCCTTGATATGCACATAATCATTTTGTGTTTGATCACTAACCTCGTTTTTGATAGCGCACTGTGGCTCGTGGTCTAGGTACGCATCCACTCTCATCCCGATCATTCTTTATATATATTCTGATTCTCGTATGTGCATGATTGATTCGAGTACCCATTGACTTTTCATGTTGATTGACACGTCAGCTTCATCCTATTAGTAGAGACCCGACTTTAGGGACTTAGAGGGGTGCTACGGTCTGTACCGTACCTTCCCGATAAATAACCTGACCCCCGAACCCGATCCGATTTTTCGTAGACCTCCTTTTCCAAAATAAGGAGTCACACTTAGGGTTTTTCTTTCTTATTTTGTTTACCCTTTTAAAAAATAAAACAAAAATAAGTGGCGACTCCAAGTCATTTTCATAGTCAATAAAAATCAATTTTTCAAATAAAAAATCGAGTTCGCCATCGAGTGGGAAACGCATGAGCCAAAATGCGGGGTCCACAACTAGTAAATAAAAATATATAAAAAAGTACAATAAGATGTTCATGAAGTACATCAGCTCCTTCTATCATTGGTTTCTCTATTAGGACAATAACGTCGATTGTGACCCTATTGCTTGCAAAGTCCACATGTTTGTGGAGTTCTAGTTTCCCTTGCATCCATCTCATTATGCAAACGACTTGATTTTGGTCGACCAGAAGTTAGCCGTTTCATTGAGTCTAAAGGCACAATTATCGATCCATTATATTGAGGCCATTCCAACTCATCAAATATGGGATAAAACAAGGGAGCCCATGTTGTTAGGTAAGCACGTGTGGTGTAATAACCTTGTACAAATTGTCGAAAATCAATGGCTCGACAATGACAAGCAGCAAGAATGTGCGAACATGGGAATCCTAACAAAAGTGTTTTGTTACATGTGCAAGACCTCATTTAAAGGGTAACATGATATGTGCAAGGTTTCCTATTACTGCTTCCAACAAAGTGTCTAGTTTTAACATGAAAACGTCCCGCCACATGATCATACAAAAGAACCTCATGTACCCATCTTAACAACTTTAGCCTTTATCTTAGCGTTAATATGTGGAGTGAATTCTTTACCTGAAGCGAGCCGACTGGTACTATGCCCCCGCCTGACTGTGAAGTAACTATTAACTCGATAGAAAGTTAACTAGACTAAGCTGTTATTGGTAAGTTACGAGCACCCTTAAGGACACCATTAAAACTCCAAACATGTTAGTTGTCATAATCTCATATCTCCGCCCACCGTCATGTGAGAGTGCCCATTTTTCAAGAGGAATTTGCTCCAACCAATTTCTAGCCTCGACATTTATCCGGGCAATTGTATCCATGTGATAAATAAATTTTTTAACTTTACTCTCCATAGTAGCCCTACATGTGAGATCCTTTAAAGTCTTATCTTTGAACTTTATGTTGAAGTTACTCGCTAAATAACGCATGCAAAATCTATGACAAGCATTTGGCTCAGTCCATCCCGAATATGTTTCATTGGCAGCAGCTATAATGCTAGGATGACAATCAAATATTAGACACAAGCCTTTCCTTTGTGTTACTCCAACTCTGATACATGCCAAAAAACAACTCCAACTATCTGTATTCTCTCATTCTGTAATGACAAATGAAAGTGGAAACAATTTGTTATGACCATCACATCCCATAGCGATCAGCAAAGTCCCTTTATATTTTTCATACAAATGTGTCCCATCAATTCTAAGAATCGGTTGACAGTGAGCAAACCCTTTAATAGATTGAGCGAATGCCCAAAAAACACACTGAAAAATTTCTTCATTCGGGTTATTTCCAAGAACCATTTTGGAATACATAATGCATTCAGGATTTGACTACTCCAATGTAAGGAAGAAATGAGGCAACTCTGCATAAGACTTGTATCAATCACCAAATAATCGAGTCATTGCTTTCCTTTTTGTCTTCATTGTTTTTTGATAAGAAATTTGGTAACAAAATTGTTCCGCAACAACAGCTTGAATTGCAGCAACTATAATGGTCATTTCTATCTTCACCAATGTTTCAATAGACTTAGATACAAAGCTAGAATCAAACTTTGAATGGTTTTGATAAATACATGGATTGACATATGTATGAGGACCTTTGTACTTTGTGATTCTAAACATACCCGTATCTTTCATTGTCATTGCCCTTAGTCGCCATTGGCACTCTGGTGTTTTTTTACATTAAAAAACTAACACACTTGCATTTGATTTATAAACAGTAAACTCCTGGTGCACCTTTATGGAAAACATCTTCACAACATGTTGCAAATCTAATTTTGAGGGAAATATTTGGCCAATTGATAACTCTCCATCAACATTTCCTAAAACTGGCTTTTTCCATGGAGTCAAATCACTTACAACACAATTAATTGCCTTGTCCATATTTAAGAATTGTGGTGTAGGTGGCATGTGGCATGAAACGGGTGCAAATGTTTCCTCTAGGTTGTCATTAGAGATATTAAATTGGGTGCCATGTGGGGAGACAACTAGTGATATGTTTTCAACCTCAAACTCAACCTTAGGATTATTAGACCTATCACCAACTTCAAGGTTCACAAATCTTGTGCTTTCACATTCCACAACTTGTTGGACCATCACCAAATCAATATTTTCTCTTTGACAACAATTTTCATCATCATTAGGTAAATGAATCTCACCTGTGTCGATTGCATCATCTTTATCACCTTCCTCATCTCTCTCGTTTTCGTCATCAACATAAGTATCACCTATTGATAATCGTGTCAAATGACCCATTTCATTACTCAAATGATAGTAGTTGAGAATTTGCTCTATGAATGATTGAATTAAAGACATTCCATACTTCGATGACACCAGTAGCATACGTGTAACTGTCCAATCATTTCTCACCACTAATGGTTGAAATTTGTTCATTTCAATTGGATGTCGACGTTTCAAGACTAGTTGATAGTCTCTGTCAACACCAATGATATCATATATCATCTTCAACAACTCCACAAAGGTCGTATGAATGGGCACATCTATAGGCTCAATCTCTACATTATTTCCAATATATCTGAAATTTGTTTCTGTCCTCAAAATTGTTCCATTCCAATAACATAGCACTTCTACTATGGAGTCCGTCATAATTGTCTTCACATAAATAATAAAAAAAATAATATTTATTCAAGTAAAAAATAATATTTTATGGTCAATGATTCATAAAATACAATAGTAAACCAAATAAATATTTAAATCGAACAATATTAGATGCTAATTCTCCCCATAAAAGGAGTCCGGTGGTTCAGGCTCAATTGCCTTCTTGCCAATTTTCTGTCAACTAAATGAACTGTGAATTGGAAATACATTTATGCCTTGAGATCAATAGTTGCTTATTTTTTATTTATTTTGTTTTATTGACATTTCTGATGACAAAGCAACATTTATTTTCTTTGGAAACCATTTTGAATCACATTATTGAGTCTTATTTGGTTGGATTATTTTACATCAAGGTTTTTAGTGTGATATTGTCTCATTAGCCGTTTCTCTTTGGCTTCATGTTGTCATTGGCTTACTTTGTCCAATTATTTGATATTTTCCTGATTTTTGTTAAAACTCTGTTTCTTCGATGTTTCAGGCTTCACTCATTACACTTGGTGGGCGTCAAGCTTTTGTTGAGGAAAAGAGGTCTAAAAACAGTTCTAGAGGCAAGTTGGATTTTATGTTGAGTTATTCATTTAAAAGAAGGAATGTCTCTAAAAATGAAATGTCTATGAGTTGCATAGTGAATGGATAACATCTTTTGCTGGATTGAGGTCTGTCATTGTCAAGATAAAAGAAATACATGATATATTTTCTTGTGTTAGTGCAACGGGGGGTTAGGGGTGGGGGAACACTGGAGCATGGGTATTTGTCAAAATGATGACTTTGAAACCTATTTTATCAAAGCAACAAATTGCGGAAAGAGAACTATTTCAAACATTCTCTCTAAAATTGGTCTTCTTGATGCAGATCATACATTTTTTAAATGGTTGATGGGAATTGGTTTTATTCAGTGAAAATTTGGTTGCAGCTCCCTGCTGGAAGGAAATTTTACATCCAACATAATCCAATTTATCAACTGTGCTTTTAAATTTTTTAAAAATAGCTATTTTTCTCCTCATTTTTCGCATTATGATCCAAAGGTTAGGCTTAACCCAATCTTTCCTGACTGCTTTTAAATAAAGAAGTAGTTATTTTTTTGTTTTGCAGTGAACAACATAACACGATTTTCAAATGGAATGAAGTTTTTTTCGGAGATGACACGTGCAGTTTTTGAGAGCAGTAGAGGGATTCTGACAGAGATCGGGTTGCCACTTTGAGGAATCAAAAGAGGATTTTATTTTTTTATTTTTTTTATAGCACAGATTAGTTTTCACATATCCTTGAATCATAATAAAATAATAATAATGATAAAAAAAAAAACACCAAACTCCTGTCAAAGGCAAAGTTGAAGGCAACAACATTCTGTATATTTCTCAAAAAAACTGTAACCCAAAAAAAATTCTCAAAAATTCTTCTCATGCAACAAAACACAACACCTGTAACCTAAAAAAATTTCTCACGCATAAATCAAAACCAACCTCAATTGCAGCTCCAAAAACTTCTTTGGCCCACTGGTGGGGCTAGGGCTTGAAGATGACCTCTGGATACAGGATGAAGCAAAGGGGGAAAGTTAAAAAAAATTACAGCAGAAAAGGCCAACTACGGGATGAAGAAATGAGAAAGTTAAAAAAAAAATGGTGGGACTAGGGCTTGAAGACGACCTCTGGATATGGGATGAAGCAAAGGGGGAAAGTTAAAAAAAATGATAGCAGAAAAAACCAACCGGGGATGAAGAAAGAATAAAATTTTAAAAAAATATATATAAAACAATTGTTGGTTCTGCTTACGTGGAAAGAAAGGCTATTTTGAATATTACTTTGGCCTGAAAGCCAACTTTGATATTATGTTTGGGTGTAAGGCCATTTTGGCCGTTGATTCGAAGAATCATGTGATAAACTGGTCGGACAAGGATTCGGACGTTGATGAGTACCTCCCCACCAAAAATATGGTAATAAACAAAATAAGATTAGAAGTTATGAGAATATTAAAAGGATTAAAGCTTTGTTATATTTGAAATTGTTAATCAGAGTACCTTAAAATGATATAAAAATATAGATAATTGTGAGAAAGTTAAATTTCACTTATCTCCTCTATTCAGTTATTAATTAGTGAAAAAGTCAGGGGATAACTCACCCTTGCTACCACTTTATAAAACTTTACATTATATTTTCACTTCATTCGATTTTTTGTTCAATTCTTTTGAATATATTAGATCATTTTTCTCTCTCCTCACCTTTTCCATTACGTCCCAAATAACAACTACGACCAATTCAGTCACGTTTTCATGTTCTAATTGAAGACTTTCCATTTTTTTTATCATTCTCGAAATCAAATGTCAAAAAATTGCGTACACTAAATTTTAATATAGATATATAAGTGAAGCCTATGAATTGAATCTTTAAAATCCTGCATCTAAATTCATGGAAAATTGAATATTCAATGGAAAGTTGTAGGAAATTTGATTGTGAAATAATATCCAAAATAATGTAGTTAAACCTTTTATGAACCCACGTCTTTTTAGGTGGGTGGATATATTTTTTATCTTTTATTTTAAAACTTTATTTTTTTATTATTTTAAATATCCTCGCTTTTTTTTTGGTTTAAGAAAAAATAATAATAAATATAATATAACTACTATATATGGTCTTGGAATATAAAAACAAATATGTGAACCCCATAATAGAGTAAGGCAAGTTGCCAAATACACTTTGCTAAAACTGAAATGAATTTACTAAGAAAGTTGAGTAAATTTAAGACATTTAATTAATTAATTAATATAAAATATATGATACAATTATAGCATGCGATGGATGCTAATCTACGAGAAAA
Organism: Vitis vinifera; assembly: GCF_030704535.1. Lineage (NCBI taxonomy): Eukaryota > Viridiplantae > Streptophyta > Magnoliopsida > Vitales > Vitaceae > Vitis > Vitis vinifera. Next base: position 6,172,732 of record NC_081822.1, on the reverse strand, counting down.
TGCAAAATGTATTGCCAAATCACCTGAACTTGGCTCGGCGCATGAATGAAAACCAAGTTCAATCAATTGATAAGATTACTTAATTTAAAAATATATTTTCAATAAATAAATAAAAAAGACATTTCCAAAGCATTACAGAGGGTATGAAATTAATAGTATTGAAGTGAATATAACTTACAAATGGCAAAAAAGTAAAAATATATCATAAATTATCTATAATGGTGTCATATGATGGGAATGACAAATTTAATACGATGTGCCGATATGATGCGAGTCCAACACACTTTTTATGAGTTTTGGTTGAGTATAATATAATTTAAGTTAAATTCATATTGATTTACATAACTCATTTAATAATTTTTTTTGTCAATTATATATAACACAAATATGATCTGAATTGGTTTATTAAATGATCCAACATAATTATAAATTTAAATTATTTAACTTATATTTGACTCATTTAAAATTTATTTTTAAATAAGTCAATTTTATTATAAAGTTATTTAGTCAAAATATTAATCATATAGTTTTATACAAAATATAACTCAACTTTATTATTAAATAAGATAATTTAATTATTAAATTGGTTACACGATTTATTACATGAATAATAATTATGTAATATTCGAGTTTATATTTTTTATATGATTATTGTTCCTATTAGGTTTAAGTTAACTCATATAACAAAATGTTTAGGCCTAGGTGATACAAACACGACCATTCAACATAAATTACCACCAGCTATCACATGACGTGGTATTAGAAATTTTCGAAAACTGATCAATAGTGAATTAAATAGACAAATCGATATAAGTGCAAATAACGACATCAATTTTAATTTCAAGTATATAATCATGACATAAAATCGATAATAACGAAAAAAATACAATTGATACAAAACTTTATGTACCAAATCCAATAAAAAGTACAAATGAGTATAGGATTCGATATCGAATCGAAATAATCTAAAACAATATCACAACATTAGACTAAAATATGAAATCTATTGACATGAATTTCATGTCATAATCCACAATGCTCCAAAAAAACAAAAAGAATTTGGTATTGATTTGACATGTAAGGTTGATATTTAAATATTATACCAATATAGTATTTTTGATGTTATATTTGACAGCGGTGGAAATCCAACATCAAATCCAACAGCAAATCTAATGAGAATCAAATAAGTCTTGAGACCACAAACCTTACCCATATCAAACCAACATTAAACACATGACATAAAAAAATTTAATAACGCATTTATAGTACTTTCCTTTTGTTTCATAATCTATCATAATGATAATATCAATAGAAGATATTTTGATGTATTAATACCGCACGATTTAATGCAATGTTTTACCTGCAGTAATCACAGCCATAGAATATTTCATTTTGTTATTTAATTTTTAATTTATATTTCATTAAGGATAAAATATTCGTGAAAATTATTTTTACGTCATATCGTCTTTTAATTTCTAACCGATTGAAGATGTTTTATTTGTTTATTAATTATTTTAAAATTTTAGGTTATTTACTTGTATAAAAATATTTGAGTATAATAAATATTTTATTTCCCGTATCTCTCTATAAATTCACGGGTAAATGCAGTTGCAATTCAAATACACAAAGAGGTTCCGTATTAATTATAAAGAAGAAGAAAAGAGCTGAGCGTCTATTCAATATCTTTAGCGGAGGCGCTTATGTTGGGGACAACATAATCACCGCCAAACCTCAGGAAAACCAAAAGAGACAACCTAATCACCGCCAAACCACAAGAAAACCAAAAGAAAAGCAGCGTTGACAAAAATCCGGAGGCAAGTCGGTGAATGAATTGAGAACAGGGAAGCAGGGAGTCACGGAACCCAAAATCCAAAGACCAACAGGCACAAGCACCCGAACCACTCCAGATCCAAGTCCATGCCCACTGGCCACTATTAATAAAAAATAGAAACTCTCTCCGCCTCCACTCCTCTTCTTGCTCTCTCTCTTTCTCTCATTCGTACTTCACGGATCCGATCTATTGGTATAAATACCACCATTCGATGTTCACGCCTCGAAGACTGGTTCCTCCCCCAAATTAGCCTTTTCGACCATCCGATCTTGGACAACAATCCGACACTGTCATGTCTAGGGTTTCTCTTTGACATGAAGTTATGCGCACACAATGCGCTTTTCTCCCATTCTCTTCTTCATCTCAATTCCTTGTTCTAGATTCTCACGTTTCTGAGATCGATAAATTATTCGCTTCAAATGGCGGCTTCCCCGGCCAAGTTCTTGTTTGGATTCCTGCTGGTTTCTATCATATTATGGCTGATTTTCATGTAAGTGCTCGGGTTCCTTTATTTCTTTCTTTCTTTTTTTTTTTTTTCATTATATACGTTTTTTGATATACATCCGTTTGTATGTGTAGGAAATTTTTTTGTTGAGTATTGGTTTGCATTGTAAATTTTTAATGGCGAATTTGAGGGTGTAATTTGCGCGGAATATAATTGGTTGTTGTCCATGTGCGTGTACATGTTCCCAGTTGCAAGACTGGGTGGGTTGTCTTCTCTATATCGTGGTTTCTGAAAATGCTTTTGAGAACGAACTCATGACCGGGCATCATTTTATACTATATACAATGTATCAATAAAACTAGTTTGCATGACATGGTGGAACCATTCATGTCTACCTTAATAATAATGAATGTATATACATACACACACAAATATACAATGTATAAATAAATCATACATAGTTTGTTTTCTCTGTAATTGCTGCTACACCAATCAACAAGAACAAAACAAAAAAGAAAAAAAGAAAAAAAAAGAACAAAAAGAAAAAAAGACGTTGGGAACCTTCCCTCTTCTACTTTGATCCCAACCAATCAACAAAATACACCATAGACATACATGTCTCTTCTTTGCAATGTCTTAACACATTCCAAAAATGATACATAAAAATGAATTTGAATGCTTGCACTGATTGTAATATGTTTTCAAATGCCCTCTGATATCGTTCACTAAATTATCTCAAATAAAAGCAGCCATCCATTTTTTCTTTTGCCTCTTCCTAATGTAGGACCTATTCTAATCAAGGGCTTTAGTGCCCTCTCTTTCTGACTTGCTCCCACGCATTTGCTATAGACAAATCTTTTGAATTGGCTATGACAAATAAGGTGGGAAAGAATCTCTCACAGGTGAGTTACTGCACCAAACAAAAAGTTTACTCTCTTCCCATCCATTGAAATAAAGTAGAGCCTACTTTTAAATCCTCCCATTTGCTCTTAATTGCTTTCCACAATCCTGCCTTGAAACCTTCCTTTATCACACTATAACACCAACCTCTCCTTCTTCCCTAGACCTCCAAATAATAACTTGTTTTCACAGAGACTCTTTTTGGAACAAATCTCCAATTCTACTTGGTTAGAGGAGTAACATTGAGAACATAAAGATTTCTAATGCCAAGGACTTCTTTTTTCTTGGCAATTCAATTGTTCGAATGTTTTGTAATAATGCGTTCTTTATCTCCTGAGTAGGGTTACCTTAAAAAAAAAAAAGGAAGACTTTTATTTCTCATTAAGTGTTTAGCATCACTCTCATCTTTTTACTTAAATGTCCTTCCAAGCATATCCTAACAAATATACGGTTTGAGTTCAATTGCTCTATCATTATTATTACTATTATCATCACCATTCACCATTATCATCAATATCAATTTTTAGAAGCTTGAAGTGATCCATTTTAACTTTGTACTTTTGATTATCGTTTTGTTTCAGATTTGCTGCCAGATTGTTGGCTTGGATCCTAAGCCAGATTATGGGAGCTTCTGTTGGATTTAGGGTTGGTGGATGGAAATGTTTAAGAGATGTTGTGGTGAAGTTCAATAAGGTTTTTCTTCTACATCATTTCTTGGATTTGGTTTGTTTAATTTATTAAACTTTTTAGTTAGGGTAGCCAAATGGGCATATGTTTCTTACCATGTTGTTTCTAGCTAACCCTTTTAAGTGGTGCTTACGATCTTTGCTGGTTAGTGGATCACTTTAATTTATGGTGAGATAATGATTGTTTGGTTAAACAAGCAACATTGATTGCTGAAACTTTACAAGTTTTCACTCTAAACATAAATTTTTGATCTGTAGTTGAAGGGTAGAGATTTGATGTGCGGATGTTGATTTTGAATGATGCAAAGTTTCTTGAATGTTAGTTGCATAATATCTTAAGTTTTGCTAACTCACCAGGGTAACTCAGTTGGTTAGGACGAATATTGGGAAGTGTGGTCCTAGTAAGTGACACAGTTCCTGGGTTCGAATCCTGTCATTGATGATATTTTGAATTTACCCGGTGATGGTTGTTGTGTGACGGTCAACACCCTGAGGTTTGGGTCCTTATGGAGAGTCCCAAGGGCTTGGCCATGAAAGGCTCCTCGGTTATAAAAAAACAAAAGAAAAAAAAAATGAGGTTTTTCCTATCAAAAAAAAAAAATGAGGTTTTGCTATCTATAAAATGTCTTTTGCACCAATTTTTATTGGGAAATAAAATTTAAGAGCAAGTTATATAATTCATTTCTCAAGTAGTCTAGTGAAGTTGTGCTTGTGTGTGGTGATAGGTGGTGATCTTCATGCATGACATTGTGATTTGGCTTTGTTGGGATTTTAGCAGTTTTTCTATTGAGTGGACAAATATAAGTTCAATTCACCAAGAAGGGATGAAAAAAGAATATATGAGAAGGCATAGATTTGTTCAAGGGGAAGCTCCTGGTCCAAAAGGGATACCAACAAGTAAAACATTGTTAGCGGGGTGTAAGTATTACTTTGATCAGGATTTGTACTTTCAAGGAAGGACTTCTCATCCTTCTCTTATACTTTTATTATCATTAATAAATTTTTTTTATGATAATAATTATATATATAAAAAAAAGTACCTTCCAAGCTTGCAAAAACAGGAAAACGTGCGTAACAAAGTACAAGACTGGAGGCCATCAATAATCTTTTTCAAGAAAAAAGAGGATGAAAATCCTTTTTTTCTTTGTATTTGAATTTATCCTAAGATTAGAAAGCCCCTTGGGAAGGCACATGTATTGGATTTATCTTCTATCCCTAAATCTCATGGCAGGTAGCATGGGTTACATGACTTGATGATGATGTAGTACAAATGTACCTTTGTTCAATCACTTATTGTTATTTTGCTTGTGATCTGATACATGTATTAGGAAGTATGGAGTGCTAATGTGATGTGATGTAGGAGAGTCCTAGGGTTGTTGTCTACAATCAAATAGGGTGGGCTGGGTCTTTATTCTTCTAAGGTTTTTAAGGAAGGGAGAGGAACACTGATAGAGGGTGTCAGTAGGGAAAAAGGAATTTTTTTAAAAAAAAAAAGAAAAAAAAAAAGAGCTGAAAGGAAAAAGGGATAAAACAAAGCTTTAGAGTCACTAAAGCCTTTTTGGAATTTCACTTCGAAGAAAAGGTAATAGTGTCTTATCATAAGAAACAATGATGCACCAAAAAAAGAAAAAAAGAAAAAAAAAAGCATTATTTGATTCACTATCCTTTTCGGTTTACATCAAGCCTTATTCATTGGCTGTAGAAAACCCAAGACCTATTAAAACTCTAATCAACTAAATTGGACCCTGATTCTTTTCCTAAAACTCCTTTATCTTCCAAATAAAGGAATAAAATAAAACTAAGGAAATGCAAAATTTTTTAAACCCTATTGGAACTCAAATGACTACCACTAATTGTGACTATACCTAAATATGCCAAATTACCAAACTACATTGATTAGGCCAAAACTCTGGATTTCTTCATTTTCTTTTCTTTGTTCATGATTAAACTTTGTTTTTATTTTTATTTTTTTAATCAGATCACGAACAAAGAAAAGAATGTTCATGATTAAACTTTCAATATGCATTTTCATTAAAATGACTTGCAGTCATTTATAGATATTATTAACTTTAGGCTAAATAACTTTCATAGATTTTAGAGGAATCACCTCTTATGAGTGTTGGGAACTTCTCTCTTTTAGGCAATATTTCTTGCATTCACTCTCTCATATATGTATGGTGTCCTCATTGTCCTATGGTTCACAAGATGGCAACTCCACCCTCTTATGGCTAAGGGTTGGTTCTATGCATCCAGCAAAATCTACTTTCCCATGTAGATATTGTTTGTTTTGGTTTTAAAATGTAGAGTCCACACATCCTAGAAGAGTCGCTTGTTGTGAGTGATAGTAACCTTTTGTTCTAGGTGATCTCACCCAAACCCATTTTCTTGGTTTCTGCTATATTCCTAACTCTTTTATGTAGAAGGTGCAGTGGAAAAAGGCTTATGAGAAATGACTCGCTTTTTATCTTCCTTCTTATGTTTTTCCTTCCTCTTTTGGTTTGAAGCTGTCTTGCCTCAACTGATAAAAAAAAGGTTGTCTTATCCCTTGTTATACATTTCTTTCATTTGAATATAATTCTCTATCTCCTAGAAAAACTGGCCGCAGGCCCTTGATTGTACATTATTGCGTTGTTACTACTTTGGGAAGTTAGAAGTAAAAAATGAAAAATCAACATGCAAGAAAAGAAAATTAAACAGCATTTTGATGCAGAACATTTACACTGGTAATGGTTCTATTGAGGAGGATTTGGTTGGTCAGACTTTGAGACAATCCAGAATTGCTCAAATCAGGTCCTACCTGTTGACAAAAAGCAAAGTGGGCAACTTGTGTTAATTTTGTGATTGTGAGAGAGAGATCAATTAGGAGAGATTTACATTCAATGTTGAAAAAACCACAACTGAATGTGGATAATCATGTTGTGCCTGCTCCAATAAAATTGCATGTGATTTCCATTATATTGAATCAGTTACATGCATGCATATCAGTCAACAAGGCTGAGGAAGAGCTGGTCAAGCAAGAAGCCTTGTTAGATAATTTGGTGGGCATTTTATTCCTTAGAACTCTTAGGATGCAGATGTAGGTTCCATGTGGATCTTGGTTCTTGCTTTATTTTTCTTCTTTTCTTGGATGTACTTTCTTTGTAGTTTTTGGCCAGAAAGGAAGCTCATCCATATATTTCTGATTCAATATTTCTAAATTGGTTGTTTCCAATAAAAAAATTGTATTTCATAGAATATAAAACTACTTTCTTATAATTGGACACAAGTTAGTGCGTTGTTAGTTTTTACACAATTTATACTACCATGGATGGAGCAGAATCAAACATCATGTTGTTTGCATAATAGAAATGCTGTTGGTTCTACCTGCCATGCATGATCAAGGATGTTGGTGAAAGAGCTCCAACAAAAGGTGGGTGGGCAGGAATGTGGTCCTTTTTTTCCTTAGGCAAAATTATTTTTCTCTGTTCATCTCCCCTCAATTGAAGGTTGTCTTTTCAGTGTAGTGTTTGGTGTTATCATGTCCATTTAAGTGCAAACAGGAGGGGGAGTCCATTGATCATATTCTTCTTCACTGCTCCAAAGCAAGGATTCTTTGACACCTTTTGTTCTCCATTTTCGGGTATAGATGGGGTGATCTCTTCCTCGGTTAAAGATACCCTTTTAAGTTGGCATGACTTCTTTGTTGGGAATAAAAGGAAAAAGGTGCGGAAAGCCGCTCCTCTTTGCATATTTTTGACAATTTGGAGGGAAAGAGCTTTTGAGGACAAGGAACAAAATGATCGAAAGTTAGAACTATTGTTCCTTTGTGATCTTTTTGCTTGAGTTAGCTTGTATATTAGAGAAGGTCCAATGGCTTTGCTTGATTTTGTAGAGTGGGTTGGGTCTTCTTGAGTGGCTTGGGGATTTTTTATGCACTATTTTGAGGCCTTCCTTTTGGTGCTCATTGTATGCGTTTAATGTACTCTAGTGCACCTTTTTTCTATTATTAATTTATACATATCTTTTTTTACCTATAAAAAAATTTCCGTTTAAGGTTTGCTTCTTTACGTGGTTTACAACTTTGAACAGAAATCTCTGTTGACTACCTTAACCATAGAGATACGGTACCCTCCATCAGTGTGTTGTTCTGATGAATTACCTGACCAGTTTTCTACCAGTTTACTTCCAGTGTGGTCCCTAATTGTTTGTCGTTTCATTTGATTGAATTTCTTAAGAATATCTTTTTGAAGGGGTTAGCAGAAGGATGTTTGAATGACTAGTAAAATATGATTTTTGGTAAGCTCTGTGGCCTTGGGAATGACTTGCTCTCATTTGTTTCTGTTCCCTTTGTCCTCTTTGGATTTGTTAGAACCTGGATTCTATGATTTTCAGTGAACTCTGTGGCCTTGGGAATGACTTGCTCTCATTTGTTGCTGTTCCCTTTTTCCTCTTTGGATTAGCCAGAACCTGGATCCTATTTGCTTTCTTTTTGGTTAAAATTTTTGTTTATAAAGTTCCAATCAAGGTAAGTTAGTTTTCAGGTAGCAATCAAGGTGGATTAGTTTTTTGGAAATTAATGCTGTATTGAAGTGTCATTTTTTGAATGTACTACATACATTGTGGATTTTCTATAACATAAACATTGCAGACTAGTGCCTCTACTGGATCATGTCATTCATGTTGTGATTTTTGTAACTTACAGGGTGCAATTGAATCTGTTTCTGTTGGTGAAATCAGGCTCAGCCTACGCCAGTCATTGGTTAAACTTTTTGGTTTTATTTCGAAAGACCCAAAGCTGCAAGTGCTAATTTGTGATTTAGAAGTTGTTATGAGGCCTTCTGGTAAAAGTACAAAGAAGATTAGATCTCAGAAACCCCGTAGTTCAGGCAGGGGAAAGTGGATGGTTGTAGCAAACATGGCAAGGTTTTTGTCTGTTTCCATATCAGATTTGGTTCTAAAGGTAACAATGTTGGACCAGGTCATTCCTTTTTATCTCTTTCTTTTTCTCTTTATCATTATGTTGACACATTTGTTCTTTTGGATCCTTTTAACCATTGATTCAATTCTTAGTTTAGGAAAAGGGTTAGGAAGTATTTTTTTCCATGGTCTTTGGACATATAGAGCTACGGCTAGGCCTATGGACATTGGAATCATAACAGTGGTTGCAAAGTCATATATTTTAGATCTTGTAAATTTTATCACAGGTAAATTGGCCTATACTTTGATATTCGAACATGGATGTGAATTCTGTGCATTTTTTCTAAGGCCTGTGATGCCTGTCTGTTTTGCAGTATCAGAGTTCATTTTGCCCAGTGATGCATTTCCAATGAAAAATTTCATTGCTGAAGAAATGATTTCTAGAGTATGACTCTGTTTTGCATTAGATTTCCATAATGGTGCATTTCCAATGAAAAATTGCCTTCTCAAAGAAAGATTTTTGTTACCTAAGTGAAATCTTTGTGAAACTCGCACTTAATCTAGCTTCTACCTCATAATGACCATTCACCATCAGTTTTGTGATTGCTTCAAGTTTCTGACACCAAAATGAGCCTATTGCCACCTGTTTCTATGACCATCACATAAATGCCGCCACAGTTGCCCCTTCACAACCTCAACCGACCTCCAGTTTTTTCCACTTCCGTTTTCATTTTATAAATTGTAGTCACTGCCATTATATTCATGGTTAATTTTATATATATTTATTTATTTATATCAGAATATAGCCATGATTATTTCTATCTCTACTATCGTTGCTGCTGCTACTTTCACCACAGCAGCCACTATACCATCACTGTGTTTGCTGCTGATATGCCTGTACATTACCACCTGCACCATGCACTCACAATCACCATCATTATCATTTTTGAGGACCCTGCCACACCCACCATTATCACTACTGCAAGTGTTGCTTCCTCTGAGTGTCACACTGTCACTACTACTACTACCACCAACACAACAATGCTCTTGACACCATACCATCTCCATTTTTATTGATCATTATGGATACCAGCGCCTACTCCACTTGTACAGCTGCCTTTTAAACATTTTCACTGCCACCGCCACCACTATCATCATACAGTTGCAACCATTACCTCCTCTTCCACCACCACTGCTGTTTTGAATACCATTCTGCCATTTCTCTGCCAATGTCACCAACATAACACTGAACCATTCTTAATATATATATATATATATATATATATATATATATATATATATATTATGAACTTTCTTTTTTGATAGGTAAACTAAGCAGATATATTAAAAGCGTTTGGAAAAGGCACACAAAGCACATATGGAGTATACAAATAGCACCATAAGGCAAGCAAAAGGATAAGGAAAACAACAAGCCACAACCTGAGACAAAAAACAGCACCCTAAAGGCCTATAAAAACCCGAAAGCCCCATACAAACTTCTTGCTTGCAAACCAAGCCTGCTTACTGCAACCTGAACTAAGCCTTGAAAGCGACCTCCTCATGCAAAAAGGTGATTTCCCTTTACCAAACCTCAGTTTAGCTGCACAACATTGTCTATGTCACCATGGGTCGCTCCTCTTTTTTTTTAAGTAAATAAATTAATATAATGATTAATAAATAACTAAAATATAATTCTACCTTTATTAAGCATCATTTTAACCATGTAAGACATATACTGTGGCATCAATGCATTAGAAGTCAATAATGATTGACTACATGAAGTAATTGTTCCATATATCATTCTTCTTTGTTTCTTTTGTATGGATAATATTTTCCAGTCTTGTATAAGAAAATGAAGAAATAACCATAGGGTGGGTCCAATATTGCAACTGCATTATTTCTTGTGTTTCTGCAGGTTTTCAAAGTTGCCTATATGTATGTAAACATATTTGTTTATGTCTGAATTAGTTAACATATGAGTGACTTAATGCAACCTTTATGATCAAGTATTTGATATGTAAGGTTGAACATTGAAGGTCGGAAACATCATATTCTCTCTCTCTCTCTCTCATTATCTCTTGGATTGCTAAAGCATACTTGTCCGTTGCTAAGGCTTACTTTTTAAGGTTTTTTTTCCTTATCCGTTGTTTTATGTTTCAGTCCACAAGGCTTTTTGTTGTATGTTGTGATTGCTTGAAATGTTGCAGACACCTAAAGCAACTATTGAAGTTAAAGACCTGAGAGTGGATATATCCAAAGATGGTGGATCCAAGCCAACTTTGTTTGTGAAGCTTCAAGTTTTACCTCTAGTTGTTCATGTGGGTGATCCACGGCTTACTTGTGACCAATCATCCAACTTTAACCAGGGTAGTGTTTCTGCTGGCCAGCCATCCTTTTGCATGATGGAAAGGTCCTCTGCTCCTTTTTACTGTGAGGAATTGTCTCTCTCATGTGAATTTGGCCATGATAGGTAGGTTCCTTTTTGGCCATAGAAAATTGATAATTTGTTGTTTATCTTTTAGATGCTATATGATTTTGAATTTAAGCTTTTTTGGCCTCAGTTCTGGGAAAGTTGAAATACAAGCTTATTTATAAGAAAAAAAAGTTATAGAAGATTATTTATTAGAATTTTGAATTCTAATCTGTTGAAGTTGAGAATTATTTATTTTTTATTATTTTTAGTTGGGTGAGGTGTAGAAGGGTCTTGCAATGTCTTGTACACAACAAAGAGTTCAATCTCCTTATCGTTTCCCTAGCCATCAATAAAATACAAAAAGAGTGATGTAAATACTCCATAATGAAATGCAGACCAATGTAAAAGGATTTTGAGCAACAATGTTTTAGGAATGTGTCAGAAAACTCTTCTTTTCTCAAAATTCTACCATTTTGTTTTCTCTAAATGCACCGGAACAAACAAATGGAGCCATTATGTGCACGTTTCTTCTCCTCTTACCCCCTTTTTACCACGTCATACTAGTGACAACATTTTCGTATACCAAGGGAATATCCAAAGACATCCAAATAGATCAAGGAGAAGATTCAGTAACATTCAAGTTTATTGCATCGATGAGAATATGGTGTGCAAACTTCTTATCCTTGCATAGACAATTATAACCAACGTCCATGTATTCTCATGGGTTGGTCAACATTAGAATTTTTCTGCTAAATAACTTTTATCTGTAAAGCTTGCCCTCAGATAGGGTGCTTCCTTTAAGTGAGATTTTTTGCTATGAGGAAATCGTCAATTTATGATAAACTTTAGTCACCATTATAAGGATATAAAAACAAAGCACATGCACGATTTTTCCCACCCAAGTTTTCATGTCTGTGTGGCGCTTAGAGGCTCTTTAAGCCAACCTACACCTTCCCCACGAGATAGCAACAACGCAAAGGCACACACGAGGCTTACAAGGCACCAACCTCAACTTGTATTTTATTAAATCGCTGAATAAGAATACAAGACTGAAGCAAGACTCCCACAATAACTTTGGTGAGTTCAGGCTTCCCTCATGAACTCTCTCTTTGGATCTCACTATATATCAAGGAGACCTTCCCATCCTCCTTTTATAGAGTGGTCGCCACCCACGCCTAGTTAGACTAGGAGTACACATCTTAGTCCTACTGGGACTCTTATTGATGGGTTATGGCACCAACCACTCCTATTAGGACTCGGAGTCCTAGTCCCACTTAGACTACAATTATGATAGACATCAAGACTCCTACTCGTGCTTGACTTGCAATCCTACTTCGAGTCCAATTCTTCATGCTGCTGCCGCATGCATCTATATATGTGGTTCGCACGTATGCCATGCTCTTTTTTGGCCTGCACGTTCAGATTGCATCCATGTCGAGGCAACATGCTCCTACATCCATTTTGTTGCTGTTGTAGCTCCATGCCTTGCCCAAGCCCTCTTCTTGGTGCAACATGTCATGGCATTGCGCCCATGACTACTCCATGCACAAGGCATTGTGCCCTTGTGTCTTGTATTTGAGTCGTCATCGTTGCTCCGCTTGATGTGTTCTATTAAAGTCTCTCTCTTGGTGTTGCCCCTGCCATTGCATTACACCCATGGTCACCAAGTCATCTCCTTGCACAAGGCATTGCGCCCTTGTGCCATCTTGTTATTGTCCTAGGTCACTCATGAGGCCAAGGTGCTGCCCCATAAAGTCTTAGTGCCGTATAGTCCATGTCAAGGGGTTAACACCTAGCATATAGTTTTATCTTTTAATGTCCTTATAATATTGATTTTGAAGGATAGATTAGCTTTCCTTGTACGTATATCTATTCTTATTAATTCAATTTCTCCTTTCCTAAAAACAAAAATTATACAAAGGGAACAACTATTCTTTGATAAAAAAAAATCTAATTTATTAATATGAATTTTTAAGCATAAATAAGTGACTAGAATCCATCCAATGTATATGAAAGCTGATAAAAAGAAAAAAAGAAAAAGAGAGAGTGAACCTTTTGAATCAGAACAAGGGGACAACTATACATCTTAAGAATATAAGTTGAACTTGTACAAGTTAGATTAGTTGTACACTCCTCAAAGGGGAAAAAATACCCCCAACAAAAGAAGTTTGATGCTTGGCTCCTTGTTTTGCTAAAAGATTAGATAAACAAGGAACCCAAGAGAAAGAACACCCAAGACACTAGCAATAGAGTTTGGAGAAGCCTTCCGTCATGCCTTTGAGGTCTTCTCTCTGATTTAGACCTCCAAATATATATATATATATATATTTGAATAAATAAGTAAAAGTATTGTATTACAATGAGGCACTAAAATAGCGACCCAAAGATGTACGGTATAAAGACACTCACCCCCTTACGGTTGAACCAAAACAACAAGATATGCAAATAATACCTCCTTCCTCATCGAGAACCCACTCAATCAATAAAATCTATTAAGATCGAATGACCACTTTTTATAAACAATTTGGTCTTCGACCACAGTAAATACACAAAAGAAGCTTTTAGCCTTTGGATGGACAACACATTATCTTCAAAGGCAATTCTATTCCTTGCCTTCCAAACGGACCAAAAAAAACATAACGAGTCCGCTTGCCAAACAACCTTACGCTTTTTACCCACAAAAGACTTCCTCCACTCTAAGAGGGTTTCCTTTCCCGAAGAAGGAAACACTTAAGACACTCCAAACAATGAAAAGAGCCAACACCCACAATTCCCTTGTCTTTTCACAATGGAGAAGAAGGTGATCGATAAACTCTGCATGCGTTTGGCAAAAACAACATCTATTAGGTAAAACCCAACCCCTCTTCTGAATTCGGTCCAAGGTTAGAACTTTTCCCCATAAAGTCTCCAAAGCAAAAAATCTTGTTTTAGGTTGCACACAAGAATTCCATATAATCTTCTAAGGGAAAGAAACTGGAGAGTCCGACTTTAAGGCTCTATAAAGAGACTTTACCGAGAAATTGCCATCCTTCGAATCCATCCACCTCATCTTATCCTCCTCATCTAAATTCACCTTCTTCCTACCCAAACAACATAACAACCTTTCCACCTCATCCAATTCCTAATCATTGAAAGGCCTAGAGAAGCAAAGGCTCCAACTTCCCCCCCTTTCCCCACTTGCTGAAACAGTCCAAACTTCATTCACCTAGACCTCTTTAGAAGTTGCTAGGGCAAATAAAGAGGGAATGACTCACATAAAGGAGTAGTTCCACACCACTTATCCTTCCAAAAGCTCACATTCTTCCTTTCACCCACCACAAAGTCAAGTCTAGGGTTCACTAGGTGCTCCAACTTTCTAATTGCTTTCCACAACCTACTCCATAACCCTCCTTAGCCTCGCGAGAGCTCCACCCATCTCTTTTCTCCCCGTATTTCCCCCTTATCACTTGGTTCCAAAGGGCCTTTCTTTTATTTGCAAAACGCCAACTCTATTGGCCGAAGAGAGCCTTATTGAGTGTTGTAAGGCTTTTAACCCCTAACCATCCTTTCCTTTTAACTAGACAAACAATCTTCCACCTTTCTAAGTGAGGTCTTTGCTCAAGAGCCCCACCACCCCATAGAAAATCCCTTTGTATCTGCTTCAATCTCATTCTAATTGTCCTAGGCAATAGGAGAATAGACATAAAATAAATAGGCAGACTAGACAAAGTGCCTCGAATTAAGGTGATTTGCCCCCTCATTAGAGATATATTGCCATTTCCACATAGCCAATCTCTTGCGGAATCTCTCTTTAATTCCGTTCCAAGCGGCTGCAGATTTAAAAGGAGCACCCAACGACATCCCTAAGTAAGCGGATGACAACCTTCCCACCTTACAACCAAGCTCTTCAGCCAAGTCTTCCACATTCTCTATCCTTCCAATTGGGATCAGCTCACTTTTATCAAAATTAGCTCTCAACCCCGAAATTGCCTTAAACCACATTAACAACCAGCACAAAAACGTCATTTGCACCTCCCGCGCCTCACAAAAAATCAATGTATCAAATGGGAGACCTACACCCTTTCACCCCCTTTTCCCCACACCTTACAAGGCAATAAAAAGCCTCCACAAACTGCTCTCTTTAAGAGATAGCTGAGTGCTTCCATCGCTATCACAAACAAATAAGGCGAAAGAGGTTCTCCTTGCCTTAAACCCTTGAGCTCTTAAAAAACCCGGTAGGGGTTCCATTAACCAAAACAAAAAACCTGGCTGTGGATAAACACCACTTAATCCACCTTCGCAACTTCTCCCTGAACCCCATCTTTTCCATTACCGCTAATAAAAAGACCACTCCGCATGATCATAGGCTTTCTCAATGTTCAATTTGCATCGAATCGCCCCTTTATTGCTTTTCAAGATCGAGTTTATTGCTTCATTAGCAATAAGCACAACATCCATAATTTGCTTCTCTTTCACAAACGCATTTTGGGCCGTTGAAATCACCTTAGCTAACACCCCCTTTAGCCTATTAGCTAACACCTTTGTTAGCCACTTGTACAACGCCCCACCCTCACAAGCTAATTGGCCCAAAATCTGTTAAGTCCTCCATTTTCTTTGGGATCAACACTAAAAAGGTTGCATTCAAACTTTGCGCAAAGCAACTAGAATCATGGAACTCTTTGAAGAAATTCATCACCTCCACCTTCACAAAGTCCCACAAAAACTACCAGAAAGCCATTGAGAGCCCATCTGGGCTTGGTGCTTTCTTCCTGTTGAACCTTGACAACGTGCCAAAGACCTTCTCCTTCATAAAAGGCTTCTCCAACCATTCCACTTCCAACCATCCGGTCTCTCAAAACTCAATCCGTTTATGCTAGGCTTCCATCCTCCAGGATCTGACAACAGAAGTTGGAAAGCTCTGCTCACTTCCTCTTTAATTTCACTGTCCTTAGTGAACCACATGCCATTGACTTTGACTCTAGCCAATTGATTCCTCCTTCTATGAGCATTGGCCATCTGATGAAAAACCCTGTGTTTTTATCCCTCTCATTTAGCCAAATTTCTCTTGACTTTTGCCTGCAAGACGCTTCTAAGAGAACCCACTTTTTATAAGTCTCTCTTGCTTCCTTTCTAGTTTCCTCTTCTCGCAGAGATAGTGAGCGAGCACTCTTCTCCTTATCCTAAAAATCCACCAGAATCAAAGCAAGTTGCTTTTGAATTTCAACCTTGCCAAAGACCTCTTTGTTTGAGAACATGTCCAAGTGTGTTTTTTGAGGATTCTCTATATAATATGGTTTATAAATTAAAACTTTTCTGGGTTGCTAGTCTACCTTAGAGTTTGGTGTCTTAAATTAGTTAGGATGCTATATATATATATATATGATAGGCAAATGAGCAATATATTATTAAGTGCCAAAAAAGGGCAACACAAAGGACACGGGAAGTATACAAGTGTGCAACAAAAAAAAAAAAAAAAAAAAAATGAAAACAAAAATTACTCCCTCCCTATACTTACAGTCTAATCAATTGAATAAATCAAACATGGTTATGGGCCCAACCTCTAAGCTTGAGCTGATAACTCAATGTTTTCAAATGCTATTCTATTTCTTTCTTTCCAAATAATCTAAAACAAACATAAAGGAGCAACTTTCCGTGCTTTCTTCCTCTTCTTTCTGATGAAACGACCCAGCCAAGTTAATAATCTTGCTTTTCTTGAGAATTGCAACTCCCACACGACTCCAAATAAGAAGACCAGATGTCTTAATAATTTTGCCTTGCTATATATATATGAAAACAACTATTTTATTGCATTAAAATACTAAGTACAAAGAAAAATGAAAATTCCTCTGTACAAAGTTTGATTGAAAAGGTAGATAAGTGTATACTAGTTGAAAAAGGCCAATCTATCTGCACACATCAAAATGGTCACAAGGCTAGCAATAATTCACAGTGGTCTAGAATGTCCTACAAAAGAAACTTCATTAATTAAATTCAAATCTTTAAAGTGGGTTACTGATCCTCCCTGTTGTCTGTCAACTGGTTGGGAAGGGTCAATGAAGTTGGTTGATTCTCATTGTCTTTCTCTTCTTTTTTTGTTTATCTCTTGATTTAATCAAATGGAAAGATGATCGTTTCTGGTTGGTTTGGATTTTCTTTTCTATATTTATCACATTGGGCCTTTGGCATCTTTTTGTGCTCTAGGTATGCCAATCTAGAATTTGAGTTGTTTCTTCTTAAGGTTTTCTTTATATAAATATTTGGTTTGCTTCATTTCAAAGGAAGGTCCCAGTTGAGTCAGTCCTTAAATAGGCAAGACCAGATTTTGGAATCATTATTTATGTTGTGCAGTTAGAAATAAGATTGTTTTGAAATTATCTTATGTTCAGAAATCCCTCCTTTAAATAAATTACTTTCTATTATTATAAAGGCAGAAACTTTATACACTTCTTGTTTTCTGTGTGATTATTATGATGTTTGGTTTATCAATGATAATTTTTATGTTTGTTGCTTTTGGCATCAGTGAAGTAGGTGTAATTATCAAGAATGTGGATATTGCGATAGGGGAAGTTGCTGTGAACCTGAATGAGGAGCTATTTGTTAAGAACAAGAGTTCAGCTGACAACTTTACTCACACAGATAAAGTTACAGGGTCTACTGTTAATTCTGGGACTTCTGCAGAGCCACCCAAAAACAAGGCACTTTCATCACTTTCAAAGTATACTTCCATGTTTCCAGAAAAGGTCAGTATGAATTATTGTGAAATTTAGTTGACATACTATTCATTCTCTTTCTCTCCCCCTCTTGAAAAACTTTAGCATATGATTTGCTTAGAGAAACTTTGCTTTCTTGGCAGTTCAGAATTTAGTTATATGTTAAAATTTAGGATTGAAGATTAAATTTTTATAAGCACCATTATATGACTAGGACTAGCTTCTTTGTTATTTATTTTTAATTTTAATGAATAATTGACACCATGAAAATCCATATATGAAACAGTACGTGTAATCCATGTACTTGGGAAGTATATGAGCTAGAACTAGCTTGAAGATCATAGGAAAAAGATGCCAGGATAACCCTCCTTTTGGTTGTCTTGAGTTAGACTGTGATGATTGGCCTTGGGTGATCCCTAATTACTAAGCACTAGTGGTGCATTTATCATCATAGCCATATAGTGAGAGCCTTCTCTAAGCTAGTGGGATTTAGGTTAGCGATTAAGGCTGAGATTTTAGCTTTGTTGGAAGGCTTGAGTGAGGCAAGTTTTTGGGTCTTAGTAGTCTCATACAAGAAGGAATCTTGGCTATAGCTATCTCTTCTTTGTCTTAAGGAGCAGAGGTCCTTGCAAATTGGATGATTGGGTTCCCAAAATTATTAATATTATGGGAGGTTTAGGCCGCTCATTTGCTTTGATACCAAGATCATCCAACCAAGATATGGATTAGTTGGCTAAACGTGGAGTCTTGAAGCTTGGCCATTTTGGTTGACTAGGGTCTAAAAAATGAAAGACTTTGTTACCTCATGCCTCCTTGAGATGATTTACTTTTAGACATTGTTATGGCCTTTGCACTTTTTGCTAGTTCCCCGTTGTGTTTTCTCATTTTTAATTTAACTCGTTGTAGCTTTTTCTAGACAGGGGCATTATAGCTTAGGGATTGAATTGAGGGTCTTCACCTCTTGGAAGGGCTAAGAGGTGCTTCTTCTAGTCATGTTCGAGGTTTACTGATTGAGGATGACTCTTAGGAAGAATTGAGACCTCTTTAGAAGTAGTTCTTTGTATGGGTAATGGGAGAAGGATCAAATTTTGAAAGGATAAATGGTGTGGAGAGGAACCTTTATGTATATGCTTTCCCTTTTTGTATGCAGTAGCTTTATCTAAAGAAGTGTTAGTGGTGGATCTATGAGTTTGAACTAGAGAAAGGGGTCACTGGAATCCTTATTTCTTTAGGCATTTGAACAATTGGGAGTTTGACGATCTATGAGGAATGAAATTTTCTCTGCCAGAGCTTTATATTTCGGAGATCAATTCCTTTCCAATGAGGATACTTTGGAATTCATGGGTATGGTCTAAAGCGAGCTTCTTCATTGGAAGTTTAAATGGGGAAAGGTTTTGACTTTAGATCAACTTCAAAGGACGGGGTGGTTATTGGTAAATGGATGTTTTTTGTGTAAATGAGGGAAAATCCATTGATTACATCTTCCTTGACTGTGCCAAGGCAAAGGTTTTATGGCAATGTTGTTTTCTTTGTTTGGTGTATCTTAGGTGATATCTTCTATTATGAGAGAGACTTTTTTTGGATGACATGATTCCTTTGAGGGGTAAAAAGGCATATGGAGTTGATACCTTGTGCATATTTTGGACAATGTGGAAGGAAAAGAATCAAACATTATTTGAAATGAGGAGCATTTTGACCAAAGTCTAACATACACCTTTCTTAGCACTCTTCTTTTGTGGGTTAAATTGTACATAAATAAAGGTTAAATTCCTTTAATTGATGTTGTCTATTACTTGGGTCTTGTTGAGGGAGGGAGAAGTTTTTTGTGTTCCATCTTTTTTTGTTGTGCCTAATAGTAACTGTTGTATACGACCTATGTACTTTAGTGTTCTATTTCTTTTAGTGGTTTTTATTTTTTTGGATAGGTAAATGAATATGATATTAATAAAGTGACAAAAAGGGCACACAAAGTACATAGGACGTATACAATAGTCATTCAGAGGTGTTAAAAAAGGATAAAGGATAACAAAAAATTACTCATTCCCTCAATAAGAATCCAACCAATCAATGAATTCAAATAAGGATATTAGGCCTTCAACTATATACTACATGGTCCAAGACAATAAGTTACAAAGAAACAAGATTTTGAGCCTTTGATAAAAAAACTCCTCTTTTTCAAACGATCTTCTATTTCTCTCATTCTAAATTGTCTAAAAGAGGTACAAAGAAGCTACTCCCCACACTTTTTTCCATTTTCTTCCAACAAAGCATCTATGCCATCCTAATAGAGTCTCTCTTATAGAGAAAGCTGCCATAAACTCCTTGCCTTGTCACAATATAGCAGAATGTGGTCAATTTACTCCTCGTGGATATGATAAACGAAATATCTGTTAGCCAATGTTGGACCTTTCCTTTGAAACTAATCTAGAGTCAAAGCTTTTCCCCAAGATGCATCCCAAGCAAAAAAAACTTGCCTTAGATGGAACCAATGTATTCCAAACAACCGTTAGTGGAAAAGTCACTGAACTCCCAAACTTTGGAGAAAGTTCCACTCTTTGTCTCCAACCAAATCACCTTATCCTTTACTTTCCCATTTACCATCTTATCTTGTAGCCTTGAAAAGAAACAGTCCACAATCTCAATCTCCTAATAATTTAGGGAGTCCAAACACCCCTTTCGCTAGATTGAATCCACAAATCCCCCATCCACACCTTTTTTGAACTAGCCATGGCAAACGAGGAAAGAAAAGAAACATATGAAGGGTCATCCCCATACCATATGTCGTTGCAAAATAAGGAAAGAGAAGAGGCATACAAAAGTTTATCCCCATACCATATATCCTTCCAAAACTTTATCCTTCTCCTATTACCCACAAAGAAAAAGATTCTATTGTTGACGATCTCCCCCACCTCTTTACGACCTTCCATAACTCAACCCTGTTCCCGTCTCTTACTTTCTTAGAACACCACTCTCTTCAACCTCCCCTTTTACCACTAACAATTTTCCTTTAGAAAACTTTCCTTTCTGTTGCAAAATGCCAATCCCACTACAAAGTAGGATCATGGTTTGAAATATCGGTAAGCACGAATATATCGATACTTGGATTTTACGGATATATCGGAATTATCGGAGAAATATTGGTGGATATTTTGACAAAAATATCGATAAAACGAAAATTATTCAAAATTCATGGAAAGATTTGAAAAAACCCAAAAAAATGATAAAATAAGTAAAAATACATATATTAAAATTATTTTGTAAGTGTAATTGATACAAGTATGGTTAAAGAGAAAAATATCGGTATGCAAAGATATATCGGTCTTAATAAATAAGTTATTATTTATCTTATCAAATTAATTTTAATTTATAAAATACTAGAACTTCATTATTATTTTTTCTATATTTTAGTATTTTTTTTTGAATAAAGTCATATTTTTAATATTTTAAAATAAAAACATTCAAAATTAGAAGGATAAATATAAAAAATTTAAAAGTGAAATGATAGTAATTTTTAAAAATAGGATTAATGAGATGAATGATGATATATTTAATATTAAAACTATAATTTATTTAATTTAAATGCATTCAATAATGTAAAATAAATAATGATGCATATAATTTTTTAATATTTATATTTTTATATTTAATTATCGTATAAATAATATAAAAAGACTTGTTAAGAAAATTATAATGTTGGTTTTTATACTGTTATTAATCAATTAAATAAAATTTAAAATAAAATAATTAGAATTAATTTATTCTTTTATTTTTTAATAGTGAAGTTTAACCAATGTTTTCAGAACCGGACCGGTCATTGAATCGGAAAAGTTATCGGTTCATTAGTCGGACCGACAGTCGAACCAGTGACGTCATAAATATATAATTTATAAATTATTAAAATTTAAAAATAATTATAAAAATAAAAATAATAATTTATATATTATTTAAAAATTAAATTTTTATTTAAAAATCAGAAATTTATTTAAAATTGTAATGTTTTTATTAATTTAAATTAAAATCATAAGTTTTAAATCTGAAGTAAAATAATAATAAATATAAAAAATTAAAAATAAATAAATAATAGTGAGATCACTAAGATGTGGTAAAAAATAATTAAAATATATATATATATGGAAGAAAGGGAGAAGAGGGGGGTTGCAGTGGGGTCACTGGGATGAAGGGTTTCAACAGCACGACGTGGGAGAGGGGGGTTGGCTTTTCCGGCATTGAGGTGGGTTCCGACTGGCAAATCTTCCTTCCCGCATCTCTGAAACACCGCCATATCTGCCAGAATCATTGGTTGAGCCCCAACTTCTTTGCATTCTTCCTTGCGACGGTGAGTTCCGCGACTTTCGTGGGAGAGATGCTCTGCAACTCAGTTGGGTTCAACTGGCTGGCGTGTCCGGCGGGCAAAAAGAAGAAGGTTTTCCAGCGCGGGGATTCCAGCAGGGAGAGGAGAGCGCGGGGAGTGGGGGGTTCTAGCAGGGTTGCAGGGTCTTGCTAGCGGGCTCGATGACAGTGGGAGGAAAAAAAAAAAAGAAATTGAACCGGATGATTCAGAGAGAACCGTCCGGTTCATTCGGTTTGCCGGTTGGACCTTCGGTTTAGCCGATCCAATTCTGGGCCGACCACTTTTTCGGTCCAATTGGCCGGACTGGACCGGAATTGTGGCCGGGCGGCGGTCGGACTGGCCGGTCCGGTCCGGTTTTTAAAACCATGAGTTTAACATATTTAGTGTGAACGTTTATTTACAAAAGGGAACTTGGTCTAGTGGTATGCCATGCTTCAACCCAAGGCTTTTGGCATGGGTTCGAATCCCCTCAACAGCAAGAAAAATGTGAGAGGGCTTGGGGCTTGGGCCGCTTGGCTGCAGGGCTTGCCCCGCTTGGCATAGGGCTGAAGCACTTGGCGAAATATTGGGAAATTTCCCGAAATATCAGCAAAAATGCCGATAAATTCCGAAATATCGGCAATATTTCAGAAAAATCTTTGAAACATCGGCCGATCAATTATCAAGGTAGAATATCGTGTCGACCCTCACTGATAAGCGAAATTTCGCCGACATTTCAAACCATGAGTAGGATCTTGTTGAGTGAAGAAATATGCCTAACTCCCAAACCCCTCTTTCTCTTTTTGAACAAACAGTGGCCTAGTTCACTAAATATGACTCTCTTCAAAGATGAATAGCTCCCATAGGAAGTCTCTTTGAATCTATTTTAACCTCAAACTCACTATCCTCGGCATTGAGAAAAACTACATAATGTAGATAGACAAACTAGATAAATTGCTTTGAATTAGAGTGAACCCCCCCTCCCCCCCTCCCCCCTTCCCCCACCAAAAAAGAAAGAAAAAAGAAAAAAGAAAAAATCTTTTATGAAACCTCTCTTTCGTCTCATCCCAAGCCGCCAAAGAGTTATAAGGGGCACCTAAAGGAAGACCCAAATAACTAGTTGGAAAACCACCTACCTTAGATCTTGATTTGAAAGCTAACTCATCTAAGTACTTTACCCTCCCCATTGGAATCAACTTGCTCTTGATTAAATTTATTTTCAATCCCAAAATAGTCTTAAACCACATAAGTAAGCTTAAATAGGTCATTTGGGCTTGAGAGGCCTTGCAGAACACCAAAGTATCGTCGACAAATAATAGATGAGAGACCTCCATTCCCTCTCCAACTCTACCATTCAACTTGAAACCAAACAAAAACCCACCCTTCCTAGCGTGCTCCTTAGGAGGCAACTGAGTGCCTCCATATCTAGTACAAACAAATGTGGAAAGAATGGGTCTTCTTAGGCCCCTAGAGCTTTGAAAAAAGCTAGGAGGGGTGCCATTCACAAGAATTGAGAAACTTCTTGTTGAAATGCACCATCTGATCTGACTTATCAACTTCTTCCCATTCATAAGAATTGAGAAACTTTTTGAAATGCACCATGTAATCCAATTGATCAACTTTTGCCTAAACCTCATCCTGTCCATAACCAAAACTAAGAAGTCCTAATTAATGTGATCATAATCCTTCTCAATGTTAAGCTCACACAACACCTTGGAATTGTTGTTTTTTGTCATTGAGTCAATTGCCTCATTAGCTATAAGCATGATGTCTAGAATTTGCCTTCCTTCCACATATGCATTCTAGAATTTGGAGACTACTTTGGTCACCATCTTTTTAAGTCTATTTGCTAACACTTTAGCCAATAACTTATAAAGGCTACTCACCAAACTTGTAAATCTAAAATCTTTAAGATCTTCTATCACCACCTCTCCTTTTCTTTGGAACCAAAACAAAAAATGTTGCATTGAGGTTTTTTACAAACCTACTCTGCTCATGGAACTCACTAAAAAAGTTCATCACCTCTTCTTTGCCAAAGTCCCAACTAAACTGCTAAATAACCATTGAGAAGCCATTTAGCCACAGTGCTTAGTCCCCATTTAGATCTAAAAGGCATTGAACACCTCTTCCCTTAAAAAAACACATATAATGGGCCAAAATTTATATCCCTAATACTATGCCACATGCCCTTGGTTTTCACAAGAGATTTTGAAAGGCCCGAAAAATGGCCTTCTTAATCTCAATCTTCTATGTTAGACAAACCTTGATAATTTTGTCCTTGGCCAAAAAGTTCCTTTATTTGTTTGCATTCACTATTTTATGAAAGAAATTTGTATTTCTATTACCTTCCTTTAACCAAACCTTCTTTGATTTTTGCCTCTAGCTCACTTCTTCCATAAGTGCTCATTTATGAAATTCGAACCTTGATTCCTCTCTAGCAACCACCTCCTCTCGAGATAAAGTTCCCATTCTCTATTTAGAATCCTAGAACACTTGAGAAGAGCCAAATTCTTTCTAATTGCCACATTCCCAAAAATCTCTTTATTCCAACTCTTCAAATTAAATTTCATCATTTTCATTTTCTCTGCTTGTATGAAGGTATAAGAACCCCTAAAACTGAATCCCATCCACTATTTCTTCATCATATCTTCGAATCCTTTCTCCTTAAGCCACATATTTTCGAATATAAAAGGAGTAGCGTCTCTCCTCACTCCACTCCCATCCAACAAAATCGACGAATGATATGAGACAAGTCTAGGTAAAATACATTGCATTGCCCCACTGAAATGGCCTTTCCACCTCTCTGATATTAGAAAATGATCTAATCTTGATTCAGATTAATTATTTAAGCCCCCACTCCAAGTAAAAAGCCCCCCAAGCAAAGGAAGATATCTCAATTGAAGGTCCTTAATGACTTTTGAAAACATTCTCATGGCTGCAGAAAGCCTACTGACACCACTTTGCCTCTATGGAAATCTAACAATATTAAAGTCACCTCCAATGCACCACAGATCATTCCAGAGCCTTCTAATGGCCCCCAACTCTGTTCATAAGTCCTCTCTATGTCTCCTAAGGTAGGGACCATACACCCCTGTGAAAATCCAAACAAACTTGTCTCCATAGTTCTTAACAGAAAGAAATAGAGTATTCCCCTACTTCCATGCCCACTAAATCAATCACGCTATTGTCCTAAAAAACTAGGATCCCACCTGTAGCCCTCTTTGCATTCACGACACCTCACTCTAAAAATCTGCCGATTCCTAAGCTGCACACCAGACTAGTTGACATAACTTGGATCTTAGTTTCCTGAAGGTAGAGTGTATATATATATATATATATATCTTAGGGAGTAGAGGTCCTTACTATATTATTTAATAGGGGGTTTTGAATTTGAAGTTTTTTTTTTTTTTTTGAATAGGAAATAGAACTTGAAGAAAAAATACAAGGAAGGATTAAAGATCATTCAAGTGAGAGAAAACAAAGGAAATAAACAAAACACTAACCAAACACCAAATAATGTGGGAGCATATTATTTGGCTTGTCTTTGAGGCCTTTTAGAGAGGCTATTGTTTTTCCTTGACTTGATAGGATGCTGCTGCAGCCAATTGTTGTATTCCATTCTGTTTTTTGTTTTTATTTAGTTCCTTTTTTTTGCTTTTATTTAGTTCCTTTTTTTTTTTTTTTTTTTGAAGGATATCTCGACTTTCCTTTGCAACCCTTCTTTGTGCTGTCAATAATTTGTTTTCTCAATAAAAGTTACACTTCTTATTAAAAGAAGTGGAATTGGATGTAGGAGAGCAGATGATTAGACATGATATAAAGGATGATGGGGAATAGAGAATGAAGAAAGAGAATGTGAGGGACAAAAGAACAGGAGAAAAAATTCGCTTAAGAGAACTTGTAATTGGTTTCTTGATTTCTATATTGAACATCCCTTTTTTCCTTATTGGTTGTCTACTACCCCTCTTCCTAATATTTACTGATCTTTCCCAGGCCGGGGATCTCAAGCAGTAAGCTGATATGAAAGGTTGGGTTATTCATGAAAAACTGTTCAAACCTTTTTCATGTGGACATGGTCACTAACTTGACAATCCATGTTAGTTTTTCTGTTTTCTTTTGCTTCAGTTATATTTTCTTTTTTATTTTGGTTTTCTTATCTTCCCATGGCTTTATCAATGAAGTCATTTGTGATTAGTTTTATTATCATTATTTATGATTTTATTTGCTTAGGTGGTTGATTAAGTACTCAAGATGCTTTTGACTAGGCTGTTGCTACAATGATTGCACAATCTTTGTAATTTTATTTGGGGATTGATTCTTCTGTTAGCTAGTGAACTTGGTTAGGGGTTGACTTATTAGTTGACCAAGGCCTTTGAATTTCTTTACTTAATTTTTCATCAATAGTAATATGCTATGGGTGAGAAGACCTTACAAAGTCCAGTGTATTACGTGCATGGAGAATGGTGCATCAGCTGATGATCTCTTTCTGTGCTGCTTATTAGCACTTGCCACTCAGCGTTTGGCAGATGTTTAGACTTGGCACAACTGATGGAAAATGCTCCCTGGAGGCATAGTGGAAATGTTGATAATCTTTTCTAGGGGCTTTGGTCATCTTAGAGGTAAGGTTCTTTGGTGAGGGGCTATCCCATTTTTGATATGGATTGTCTAGCTTGAGAGAAATGCCAGGACTTTTGTAGGCAGAATTATTTGAGGCTATTTGAAACTTGGTTTACTTTTTCTCTTCTCTTTGGACCTTCCTTACAGATCCCTTTGTGGGTACTTGCCTGAGCCTACTGTTGCTAGATTGGAACAATGTTTGCTACTCCAAGAGATTAGCTGGGAAGAGTATTCCTGATTAGTTACCTTCTCTGATGAGTCCACTAAGATTAAATTTTGGTGGGTATTCTCTGGTTGACTCGAGAAGGTTAGGCATAGGAGGTTTATTTGTTGTAACAAAAATACTAGTGTTGTGGGAGGACTTGCAGCAAATTAAAGAATTGTGTTTCCAAATAGAGGGTTGTTATATCTTATCTTGGGTGTCCAATAGGGAGAGAGGCTTATGGAAGTTTAATGGTTGGCTTTTGGTAGAGAGTTGTAATGTTTTTTCCCTTGCTTTCCATGCTCAGCTAACCATGTAAACCATTAACCAAGCAAGGAGCAAAACAATTGGTTTCCTTTATTATTTTTAACCTCTTTGAGTGTACGAAACAGTTTTAGTGCATATGTGTTGCTTTGGCTGCCTTCAGTTGTGTTGACAATTTTTGTTTTATTTTTTCCTGAAGCAATGTGCTTTTCTATTTTTTATTTGTATTCGTATATTTTGGAAGGGTTTATTATCCTTCTTTGTACTTGCCATTTCAATATGATCTGTTGTTTTTAGTCAAAATCAAGGTATCTGTGATGGGGGTGAAGAATAGCCTATTAAGTTGATCTATAGTGAGCAGAATGATTATAATGTAACTCCACATATGCTTTATTGCTAATCTAGAACTATTGTCAGCTTCTCAGTGTGACTTCTTTTTAATAATGGTTCTTCATGAATCCTTTAACTGTTTCTAACTAATTTTCAGGGTTAATCTTGGACAATTTCTGAGAAACTGTTTTATTAAGTCAAGTCACATAAAAAATGTATCAGGAACCAGACATTTCTTTATTCTATTCTCAAAGTGAAACTTATGATCAAATAACTTTGTTGGTTCCTTGTGCTAATAGTGGCCTCTGTGTTTGCTTTACATGATTCATGAACTGTATTAACTAAATACTCCTAACTTTATAAAGTTGGAACTTATGAAATAAGAATAAGTATTTATCCTAGCTTTGTTCTGGTTCTTGCAATGTATTGAAGTTCTTTTTGGCACCTGTTTTTATTTTGCAAACTGATATTAGATGAAAATTAACAAAGATGATCATTATTATTATTTTTGACAGGTTTGCTTCAGTTTACCCAAATTGGACCTGAGGTATCTGCATCAGGGGCGTAATCTTGTTGTCGAGAATAACATAATGGGAATTCAGTTGAAAAGCATAAAATCACGCTCTATTGAAGATGTCGGGGAGATCACACGCCTTGATGTCCAAATGGATTTTAGTGAGATTCATGTATGGATATAACTGTCAATGTCGTCATATGATTTTGTAATTCTTGTACTCATCATCTATGTTACATGGACACTTTAGGATCTGAGAAGTGCTTATGTTTGACACAACACTACATGGGTCTAGGAAAACTAAGAAATGAAAACATTCTATTTTCCTAGAAGTTCCCTAGGATACCTATTTTGGTTAGTTAGTTTTTTATGCAGGAGGCACAATATTACATAGACAACTCATTTTCCCTTGAGATATAGAAGGAGAAACTAAGAAATGCATCAAGTTGGTGTCTCCGAGAGCAATTAGAGATATTTCCATTGATATTCCCCCTAGGATTCTTATTTCAATGAGTAACATGGGATGCAGAATATTAGATTGATACTTCATTTCACCTCAAGATGCTGAGGGAGAAACTCTGGCAACTGAAATATATGTCTGTATTCTATAGTATGGAAATTGGATGGATCTGACACCTTGATATAAAAATGTACCCAAATGAGAACCTGAGTCCATGTAACATAGTTCAGCTTGTGATTGGCTCTTGATTATGATTTCTCTATCAATGTTTCAGCTTTTTAGAGAAGATGGCACTTCTGTCCTGGAGATACTGAAAGTTGATGTTGTTTCTTTTCTGTACATTCCAATGCAGGTAATCCATTTGCAATTAAATTATGGCTTACATGTATAAGTAAAGTCTTCTCCATGAAGTTATTTTTTATGTGTTGTTCTAATGCATGCAACTTGTATACAATAAAACTATGGGTCATTTTTAGCAGCGTGGTTCTTTGTCAAATTCAATTCTTATTTGTTTTTCTTTGCACTTGTCAAAAAAAAAAAAAAAAAAACTTATTTGTTTATCTTTGTACTTTAACTTCAATCAAAGAGCCTTCCATCTATGGTACATGAAAGATTCTAGAGCAAAAAACTTAAATTTTGTCTTGACTCGCATTTGAAGTGGGCATGGTTTCACTGACCAGCCTGCTCAAGCTTGGGTGGTAATATGGGGCCATAGAACTGGCCTGGGACAATACTTTGGGTTGAATAAGTTTCTTCAGTCAGATCTTGGACAAGGATGATAAAATCACGTCTTTGATGGTCATTTAGTGAACAATGTAAAAAAAGGTGATTAATTGACTCTTCAATTTTCAAACACAAATTGCAATGATTAGGATTGAGGGCTTTGAAAGGTCCTCTCACTTGAAGCAAGTCGTTTCTCTTAACCCTCTTGTTGGTCACTAACCAAGCAAATGCCTTGACCTTTTTGATGGGGTTTTTGAATTCCAAATGAATTTTGCTAGAGAGAAAAGGATTAAATTGATTGATTGGATGAGGCTAAGAGAAATGATTTGACCATGAGTAAGCTTGAGGGTGATGCTGTCGCTTTTTGGGGACCGTTTTGTACGTCTTGTGTACTATGATGTGCTCTTTTTGGTGCTTTTTATTTACTACTCTCTTTATTTACCTATAAAGAAAAATTGAGGATGATAATGACCATACTCTCACATTTGCGAGGACAATGACAAGTTCACACAATTGAGAATGAACATCGGGCTTTTAAGACTCTCAATCACCGAATCAGTGAGGTTTTAATGCAAGTTGTTCTAACCAAAAAGGGAAGAGTGATTGATGATAGATGGTATAGGATAATCTATAATTTGAGATTTTAAAAGTTTGGCTTTTCTTAGGCACCATAGCAATGAATGTCGC
Organism: Vitis vinifera; assembly: GCF_030704535.1. Classification (NCBI taxonomy): domain Eukaryota; kingdom Viridiplantae; phylum Streptophyta; class Magnoliopsida; order Vitales; family Vitaceae; genus Vitis; species Vitis vinifera. The sequence goes on along the minus strand of NC_081822.1, from coordinate 6,142,745 downwards.
ATTTGTACTTTGATTTATTACCCCCTTGGTGTGGAACTCAAGAAACACCCTCATAAGATCCTCTTTTCTCACATCCCAACACTCTTGATAAACTGCTATAGTAAAGCCATCAGGGCTAGGGGCCTTTTCCTTATTCAATTGGAAAACTGCCATTCGAACCTCCTCTTCAGAAAACGGCCTATCCAGCCAGACTGCACTCTCTCCAGAAATAGGGGCCCAATCACTTCCTTCAATCCTCCAAGAATCACCTTCAGGTTTGGAATAGAGTTTCCCAAAGAAATTTACTATCTCCTCAGAAATAACCTCAATGTTACTTAAAGTCTCCCCCCTCTTAGAAATCAGAGACTTAATGAACTTCCTGCTTCTTCTTCCAGTGGCCACTCTGTGGAAGAACTTAGAGTTGCAATCCCCTTCTTTAATCCACTTAACCCTAGATTTTTGTCTTCATTGAACCTCTTCCTTTAATAACAAATCCTCTTGCTCCTTTCTTCTTAAGGTCCTTTCCGATACCAGATCAAGATTTAAATTCCCTTCTTGTTCAATTAGATCAATTCTGCCTAAGTCCGAAAGAATGTGCTTTTTCCTCTCTCTTAAATCTCCAAAGGCCACTATATTCCACTATTTCAACTTTGATTTAACAAACTTTAATTTCCTCATGAACTTGTGACCTTCCCAACCTTCAACTGTACACTCTTGCCACCAATCTCTAAACTTCTCTTTAAACTTAAGATGAAACAACCACATATTCTCAAACCTAAAAGGAGTTGACCCCCAATTTAAAGGATTAGTTAGGTCCATCTAGGAAGGGCCTCTTGAAAACTTTGAGAGAAAAAAGAATCCCACTTAGAAGAAAACAAAAACCTATCCAATCTCTTGCAAATAGGATCCGCTTGCATGTTTGACCATGTAAAAGCCGCATTCCTTAGAGGGGGATCTAACAGACCACTCTCCCTTATAAACTCGTCAAAACACCTCATGTTGACTGTTAACCTAGAATCACCCATCTTCTCAGATATCCTCCTGATAACATTAAAATCCCCTCCTACACACCACATTGGGAAGGTGAGACCATACAGGTCTTGAAGCTCCACCCAAAAGTCCTTCCTCCAAAAAGGCTTATTTGGACCATACACTGAGGTTAACCAAAAAGACCCTTCCTCATCAGAGTTCAACTTTATAGTTACAGAAAAAGATCCTAACACCTTCTCTGTACACTTGAACTTAATTGAATCCCACAAAATCACAATCCCCCTTGAAGCCCCACAAGCAGGAAGAGCAGCCCACTCTAAGCTTCTGCCTTTCCAAACATTGCTCACAAACCTCCTGTCCCAAATTACTCTCTTTGTTTCCTGAAGCATCACAACATCTGGACTTTGAGTACTTAAAAACCTTTTGACAGTCCTCCTTTTCTTCCTGGAACCTAATCCTCTTGTATTTCAACTTAAGATCTTCATGTAAACAAAAACAACCCGTCACAACCAGCAACCAAATCTAATCCTCTCATCGGGTTCCAGAATCATTTTTCCTCTTCCTTCTGAAATAAACCTTATCCGCAGAAAGAGTACTCTTGCTCTCTACTTCCACACCTTTTCCATTTTCTGTGACGATTCTAATCCTCAAACTCTCCAAAACTAACTGAACCTTGACCATCTTCCTAGGCGTGAGTACCTTAACCTGAAAACCTTCCAACGGGAGGATGGAAGGTTCTGGCTCTGGGGACGAAGCCTTGCCTGAGACACAACGCTTCTCTGTGTTATTGAGTGTTTCCCTAAGGAAAGGCCGGTCTTTAAATTTTCGGTTAGAGGTTTTTAGGGGAAACGCCACACCTTTAGAACAGGACACGCCACCACGACGATTGAGATCCACAACAGGAGAAATAAAAAAGGAACCACGCTGAAAGGCAAAACTTGACTCCAACGGAAACGAAGAAAAAGGCTGACAACGAGAAGGACAAACAAAAGAAACAGAGGAGTCGGGAAGAAATTTTGGCTCAAAAGCCCTAACCAAAGGAGACCCTGCTCGGATAAAGCTGAGAAAGGAGGACGCACCTTATTTACCAAATTGCATCGCAAAATCCCCTCGTCTCCCTCTGTCTTGCCTGTAAAATCTTTGGATGTTTTTGGACCAGGATAAAGATCGCTCTTACTGGAGAGTGATCTGCCCCGAAAAGTGTCTCGAACTGCCTTCGATGAGCCACCTCCTTCTAGGTTACGCTTTGGGACAGAAGACGCCTCATTTAAGCTCGGCGACCAACTTCTTGCTTTGTGCCTTGCGGAGACTGAGGAGCCTTTTAGCTTTGACTACTCTTGAGAATGATCTTTTGGCATTATCTCCTTTGCAGAGGACCCTGAGAGTAGGAGCTTTGAAGATGAAGGCACTGCTGGGCCACCATTAGAGGAACCTTCGTGGATTGGACCCACTAGGGGCCCAAAACCCTTCACCCCAAACTGGGCCTAATTAGAACGGGCTTTAAAAGAGGCGTCTGGTTTTGTTGGCCCGATAGTGCTTCTCGCCGTTGGGCCCAAAATACTCATTTCCTTTCCTTTCTCAACTTTCGACGATTTTGAATCTGGAGAATGAGAATGGGAACGATGACGAGGCCTCCAGCTGTGGCACTCATTGTCCCTAGTAGTAGCTCGTAGCCCCTCAACAATCTTTGGTTTCTGAAGGATGCAACCTCCCACTGACCTCAACTCGTCCTTGCTGCGATTTGACTTAGGCCTGAGAAGGTCATCTCCTTCATCTTCTTCGGTGACTGTAACTGCAACCGTGAATGACCAATCTCCATCTTCTACCTCTAGTAGCGCTGGAAGCACGACATTTGGAAGCCTCTCCACCCACAATTTTACCTTCGACAAATCAACAAGCTTTAACGATTCCCTTGCCACCTTCGTTACCTTTCCCCACTTCTGCAAAATGTATCTCAGCTGAACCTCATCCCATAGGTGAAAGGGAAGGCCTCTTAGTTCTAACCAACCCCGTCTAAATTTTCCATTAATGACCGAGTTTTCTTTTGGTGACCATTCCTCAGAGCAATAACCCCTCCTCTCACTGTTAAACTCCCTTGATCTTGAAACCAATGAGCTCTCCTTGCAGAATCCACGAAAAAACACCCCTTGTAATCAGAAATGAGGGTTACAGACACCATTCCTTTCATACCCATCCTTCTCGCTATAGCTTTTCCTACATCACACCAGTCTCGTATTTTTCCTTTGCTTTCACAAACTACAGCTCTTGCCCATTTTCCAATTGGCATCAATGCACAGTTCTTAGGTCCTTTCTCTGCAACCACATCAGCATAGGACTGCTCTCCTCTGTACATTCCCTTGCTCACTTGAGGCTCTTTAAACTTCTCATTTGAGGCTCTTTCAGCCTGAAAAGACAAGTCTTGGACTAAAAAAATTGCCTTCCTAAGGTTTTCTCACCCATAGCCTTTAACACCCTCAGGAACCACTAGAACTAAAGGTTTTCTCTTTGCAATGATTTCTGTAATTTTCATATATCTCCCTCTGCTATTAAAACAAATCTCCATCAGATGAGTCCTAGTCTTGCCCCTCATCTTTCAAATGAAACCCCTGGAAGCCTCCAACTCCACAGCTTTCTTCAAATGCTCCAACAACCAATCCAACTCCTCCTCTCCAAAACCTAATGAAACCACAAAACCTTGACTTTTCTCTGTTATTGAAATCCACGTTCCCCCATTGAAGCCTTCAAACTTTACCTGGAAAGCCTTTCTCTCCACCAACTACTAAAGCACTCTTTGAAACTTGGATGTTGCAGTCACATACTCTCAAACCTAAAAGGTGTTGGGCCCTACTTGAAAGGATTGGTATCCAAAACAATCGGCCAATGATCCGATGTCCATCTAGGAAGAACTTCTTGAAGGCTTTGAGGGAAGAAAAACTCCTACTCATTTGAGTAAAGAAACCGATCCAATCTCTTGCACACAGGTGACTCTTGCATGTTTGACCAAGTGAAAGGGGCGTTTCGTAAAGGGGGGTCAAGTAATTCGCAATCTCTTATAAAACCATCAAAATCCCTCATGCTAGAAGTAAAATTAGAGCCACCTAGTTTTTCTGAACTTCTCCTTATAACATTAAAATCACCGCCCACACACCATAATGGAAAAGTAAGGCCAAAAATGTTTAACAGCTCCACCCAAAAATTCTTCCTAAGTAAGGGACTGTTTGGGCCATAAACTGCGGACAACCACAAGGGTCCGTATCCATCCAACAAAAACTTGACTAAAACAGAAAAAGAACCAATTACCACCTCCTCACTGCACAATTTCTTTGAGTCCCAAATAATCAAAATCCCTCTTGAAGCCCCGCATGCCAGAAGAGCAGCCCACTCCTTATTCCTAACCGACTAGACACTTCCTACAAATCTTCTGTCACACCTTTTTTTTTGTTTCCTAAAACATCACTACATCCGAATTCTCGAGCTGCAAAAAATCCTTAACCACCCTTCGTTTTTTCCTAGATCCCAAACCCCTAGTATTCCAACTGATGATTTTCATAAATACACCTCATTGGCCTTAAACCTCCAAACCAACGCCAACAGGTCTCAATTAACTGTGGAAAATCTGTTCTTCCTCCTAAAATACACCTTAATATCCAGAGAACTGAAGACCTCACAAACTTTAGCTATTTTGTTGGGGGAGAGGCCTTCTATTTGGAACCCACCCATCGGGGGGAACTCTATTTCACCTTGGCTAACTGTAACCAGGTTGGGGGCCCTAAGAGAGGTGTAGGGCTTGGTCTTAAAAAATTTAAAACTCTCGGACATTTGGTACAGACTAGCTAACTGGGATTCTATAACATCTCGGTTAGGATTGCCAACAGACTCATGACATAAAACCCCATCGTCATTTTTTTGGAAAAAATTTCAGATATAACTCGAGGTTTCGAAGGATACCGAGACTGAATATCTGAATTGGGAAGAACGGGACTCAGGTGTGGAAAAGCCAAGCCAGAGGAATGGGAAAGAAATGATAGAGATGACCGAGAATGTGGGTAAGAAGATACCTCGAAGTTTTCCACTACCATCATTCCACAAGACCCCGCAGAGTTGAGCCCTTTTGCTCTGGTTATTGGATTAGAAGGAAAAACCGTGACTGATGAGCCATGGTGAGCAAAACCCGCAAAACCCTTAAATCCTGCTATGTCTTCACTTTTAGATAATTTGTGCAGTTTTTCCTTCCCCTTTGAAAGAAAAGGAGCCTTAAAATGTGACCTTTGTTTATCTTCCACGTCTCCTCTCGTTGACGAAGTCCCTTCCCCGAAACACCTTTTTCGAAACCCTGACGAATGACAAAAAGTGATTGGACTCGCACTGAAACTTCGATCCAACTGTGTTCCTGCTTCGAAAGCATCTTCATTTGGAAGAGCATCGCAATCTGACAACGGTCTCTCAAGCGTTAGAGGCTCGCTTCGACTTCGACCCCCTTGTCGGCTTGCAGAACTTGGAGAGAACAGAGCATTCCACAGCTTCTTTGAACCACACTTCAACGCGGAACCCTTCAGTTGAGCTTCAGAAACCTCAGAGCCTACCTTCCCTTTTCCCTTTGCAGAGGGGTCATCTTTGCGTAAAGAGTCATTCGTAGAGATGGGCTGCTTACTTCCCAAATCTTGGCCTAACTTCGAAAACGGGCCCTTTAAAATATCTCCCCTCTTCTAGCCCAAGTCTACTTCAACCTGTGGGCTGAGCTTAAGAGAAGATTGGGTTCTTCTCACTTGCTTAGAGGCCCAAAGCCCTTCCTCAACAGTTGATTGGGCTTTGTCCTCTCCAACCCATACTTCGCTATGCTGCTTTGGCCTGGCGGACCCTGTTCTCAGATTATTTGAATTCAAATTGAAAGACAAGGAAGGTTGGGACCAGCTGTTCCCCACTGTCAGTCTTCTGATGCCACGTGTCCCCACAGGAGCAATTTCAGCCTTTCGACTAACTCTTCCCTCCTTCTTTCTGCCAACTGCCCCATCAGAAGACCTACCATCAACCGTTGAACTAGCCTCCACAACCCTCTTTCTGCCACCTGTCCATGAGTAAGGCTCAAACTCTTGCTGAGTTAACTCACCCATTTCTCCACCTCGCCTAACGTCTTCCTCTCTAGCCACTGCAACTGAAATAGTGAACTCTTAACCCCCATCTAACACCTCTATCAAAGATGGGAGAACTAACCATTCCTTCATTAAAACTCTCACCCTTGCCTTGCAAAGATCAAACAGTTTCAACGTTCGCCAATCAATCTCTGTCACCGTCCCCCATTGCTCCATTATTTTCTTCATATGTACCTCAGACCATAAATAAAAGGGCAGACCCCGTAATTCTATCTAACCTTCTCAACAAGACTGTTAGCCCACCTTTAATCTTAATAAACCTTAAATCAGGGAGTGAGAAAGCTTCCTCTATGGTTTCTACAAAAGATAATCCTTTTCCACCAGAGAAGGGGACGATGGTCACCACGCCTTTATGCCCTAATCTTTTCGTTAGAGCCTGGCCGACCTCAACCCAGTTAACAGAACCAGCATGACATTCGCACACCACAACTCTCGCCCATATCCCGATTGGAACAAGGCCTCCTCTCCTCGGTTCTTCTTCTCTGACTACATTTGCGAAGAACCGGTACAAATGACCCACATGTTTGTGAAAAGTCCCTTCTACCCTGCATTGCCTTCCCTTTTCAACAATACTCGAGGAGGAGACCACCAGCATTGAAGACAACGCATTCTTTAGATGTTCCCATCCCCTACCCTTCTCTCCTTCAGGTATTACCAGAAAAGTTGACTTTTTGTTGGAAGCAAACTCTGAGAGCCTTATAAACCTACCATGGTTGTTGAAGCAAACCTCCATTAAATGGACTCTGGTTTTTCCTCTGAACTTTCTGTTGAAACTCATGTAACTCTTCATCTCGATGGCTTTCGTCAAATATTCTATCAACCAACCAACCTCTTCCTTCTCAAAGCCTCTACTGTGCTCTATAAGCGAGCACCATTTTCCACCGGACTCACCTTCGAACCTAACCAAGAAGGTCTTTCTCTCCACAGAGACCTTCAACGTCCTTACCATTCTTTGATCCTTGTTCAGGGGGTCTTTGTCACATTTTGATGCACAACAATGTCTTTAGGTAATAAAAAAAAGTATTAAATGAAAAAAGGGTATGCATGGTGCATACAAAGTGCCCTAACTACCAAAAAACATGGAGACCTAAAAAACTGCAACCATGCTTTACACAAAACTTAGCCAATCCACAAAATCAACCAATAACATGGAGCCGACCTCGTTGTACAATCTAACCCAATCCCAAAAAAGGTACAAATTTTTTTTTTTGATCAGTTGATCCATGGTTTCACAATTATCAAAGGCTCTCCTATTTCTCTCTCTCAAAATGGTCCAAAATAGGCACAACATAGTAGCCTTCCGAGCTTTCTTTCTTTCTTTGCCTACAAAAATCTTACACCAACTCAAGAAAACACCCCTAATTATGGAATGCATCACCCACTGAACCTTAAAGAGAGCAAAAAATTGATTGACACAAAGATTGTGCTTTCGAACAATGAAGGAGTTTATGATCAATCGTTTCTTTTTCTGCTTTACACATGTAGCATCCATTAGGTATCCTCCAATCCCTTCTTTTGAGCTGATCCAAAATCAAAAACCTACCCCAAGTTGCTTCCCAAGAAAAGAAGTTGATTCTTAACGACACCTAGGAGTTCCAAATTATGCCAAATGGAAATGTCTCTGCTCTCCTAAATGCTAAAGAAGAATAAAAAGACTTAACTGAGAAACTGCTATTCTTTGTAAGAACCACACCATAATATCCTCAGTACCCATGGTAATGGAACTCATACAACCTCCCAAGAAAGACCTTAATCTCCTCAAATTCCCAATCATGCAATTGCCTCCCTAATCTAGGATTCCAATTATCGTTGTCCCAAACATCTACCACCCAAGCATTTTTTGAAGAGGCTATAGAAAAGAGTTTCGAAAAAAACTCACTCAACGGTGTGTCCCTACACCTTTTGTCCGTCTAGAATTTCACCCTGTTTCTAGACGCAATCTTGAATCTAGTTTTATTCTTAAAGTCCTCCCAACCACCTCTAATAGCCTTCCATATCCCCACTCCATGTCCTTCTCTCACTGCACACCCTTCTTGTTTGCCCATACTTGCCTACAATCATTGTTTCCAAAGGGGGTTCTTCTTGCTCATGAATCTCCAAGATCATTTCCTCAGAAGAGTCTTATTAAGGATGGATAAATTTCTAATGCCCAAACCCTTTTTTTTGTTTTTTCATGCACATAGTAGCCTAATTAACCAGATGCGGCTTCTGATCTTACAACCCCCAACAAAAGAAAGTTCATTTGAATCTTTTCCAATCTAACAGCTACCCTATTAAGGATGACAAAAAAGGACATAAAATAAATTGGCAAGTTGGGTAAGGTGCTTTTTATCAGACTAAGTTTTCCCCCTTTGAAGAGGTACTGTCTTTTCCAAAAAGCAAGTTTTTTCCAGAATCTTTCTTCCATTCCTTCCCAAATCCTGGATGACTTGTAAGGGGCTCCCAAGGGAAGAAGGTGATATATATGTGAAGTAGGGATGAAATAAGGCTAGTTGGCTCTTCATTCACTAGATTAGAAAGGTTTTGACTAAAATTGAAATTCCAAGATGGATTGAAAGTGGACCAATCTACAACTAAGGAAACAAGAATATTTCTAATCCTTGTGACTTTGAAAAGATTTGGTAATTGAAACTTGAGAGGAGGATCACCCAACCAAATATCTTTTCAAAAACGAATTTTTGTGCCATCTCCCACCAAGTATCAAATGAAAATAGAGAAGTTCTTGAAGACTTGAGCAATGAATTTCCAAGGGTACCAGTGTGACTATCTAATTATAGTGTTGGCATCCCAACCATTGGAGTGAAACCTAAATTTGAACTGGTTTCTCAACTTTTTGAAATTCAAATTAATTACAAAGCTGGAGATTACAACTATTTAAATAGATAGCTAGAGAATAGCTAACAATTGTGCTGCCTAGAAACTAGGAGACTTATCCAATCTTAGCTAACAACCTGATGCCTAAAAAACAGGATAAAAGATTTAAATTTAAACTCTAAACAATAATTTAAAAGAACAGCTAACTCCTAGAATCTGATATAATTAGATTTATTATTTAAATGAAACAAAAATATTTGAATAATGGAAAATATCTCCTAGATTTCCTACAAAACCCATAGATACTTAGAATGACCCTATGCCAAGAAGCTTTAATCCCCTTTTGTTCAACTCCCCCCATCTACTCCTAATAGCCTTCCACAACAAATCAAGCATTAAAATACTCCTTTTGGTTTTTGTTTTTTTTTTGGAGTGGTTAAAGATGGGCTTAAATGACATGGCAATGTCTATGATAGACTTGGTTGATTGGTTGGGGTCTTTGTAGGGGTAGCAGTTTTTTGCTTTTGCCTTTTGGTGCTCTTGTATACAACCTTTTTGATAGGCACTATTAATATATATTTTTTTACTTACAAAAAATAAAAAGTCTCCTCTAGCATTGTTTTATTGGACTTGATATCGATCTGCCTCTCACATAGAAGATATTACTTAATTTACCTCAGTTGATAGGGATTGGCGGACTTATACAGGATAACAGGGGTGGGATTGTCTATATTGAAGCAGAGGCACTGGTATTTAACAGGATTGGTATTGCATAAGGATTTGAAAATGACAAGAGAATTGGGCACCTGAAGTAAATGTTTCACTGTGAAGATATAATCACACACAGAGGGATGAAAAATGTTTTGGTGCGCTCCCAGTCTGATGAAAAAAAAAAGGATGAGAAATCCTTCCTGTGTAACAGCCTTAACTGATCAAAAGCAAGAAAGAGGTTATAACTATAAAATTAATTCCTCATGGTGGTAGAAAATCCCCCACAAAAGGAGGTATAAAAATCAATACCTCCAGTATTATCTTAACAGGGGATTTTAAGCTGGTTCTTTCTTGGATGGCTAATCATTGGGAGGGTTCTGGAGATTCAATCATTTGGTGCGGGTAGTTGTGGATCTTGATATTTGAACTATTCTTTCTCTTGGAAGTTTATAATGGTTGAGTAGATTCAGATGAGGGACACACTTGTGTATTTGGAATTTTGGAACATATTCCTGAATAAATTTATTTAACCTCCATTTACATTATTAATGTGCATGATTTGGCAGATTATCTATTGTGTGAAGTTTGATGGCAGGATTACTTTGTATACAAATGTTGTCCTAATCTGGGTTCAGATACCCAAGTAATTTTGGTTGTTCCACTTAAATGATGGCTTCATCTTTTTTCCTTTTCCTTTTTATTTTGTAAAATTTATAATGAATTCTGAAACATTGAATGGCCACTTTATTTTCTGAGCTTGTGTGCCAATATATGTATTTTTGGAATGTTTGCTTTTCAGCCAACCTCACCTATTCGAGCTGAAATTGATGTTAAGCTTGGAGGAACTCAGTGCAATATTATAATCAGTAGATTAAAGCCATGGATGCAACTTCATTTCTCAAAAAAGAAAAAAATGGTGCTACAAGAAGGAGCAGCTAATCCTGACAAGGTGCATTCAACAGATTTCAAAGCCATCATGTGGACATGTACTGTGTCAGCCCCAGAGATGACTACTGTGCTGTATAGTCTTAGTGGGATTCCACTATACCATGTAAGTGACTTTATTAATTACTTATTCATATTTTTGTTGGGATACTGAAAAGGTACTGGACCATTTATCTACTGTGTTGCATACTAGGTGGAACATCTAATAATTCCTTTATGTCAAACCCTCTATAATCTTTGGTTTCATCATGCAAATCAACCAGAATATTACACATAAATTTTCAGGATTCTATGTTGAATTTGGGCAGTGCTATAGTCGTGTCCAAATCCCTCCATAAGAGCCTGAATCTCTTCCTCATTAGATAATCCCAAACCAACAGGTGTAGAGAAGGGTCTCAACACTCTACCATCATGTTCCCTAATCTTAGTGAAGATTCCATAATACCTCCAAATTCTCAGATTTAAGAAATAAGACATTTTCATCATGACAAGGTGGACAATCACAAACATTCCCTATTTCTTTATTGGCAGACTGTTACTACAATGAAAGTTTATTTTAAACCTTGGCACACATGTGTAGTAACTTCTTGAACTAGAATAAGACAAGGGAAATATTTACAGTAACTCTAAAATATTCTTTTATATATAAAAAAAAACTACTGAAGTACTTAATCTGTTGTTTAAGCTCAAATAAGAAAAAAATCATAGCCATAAAATCCCAATGTTTCACTTTGATCAATTTCTATCCAAAATTTTTTAACTTTTGAGAATATCTTTTCTTCTATATTTATTTATTTGATATGGACCAACATTTCATTAAATTATAAAGGAAATAGAGGTTATCTGAATAATGGGTCATCTTTAAAAAAAAAAAAAAAAAAAAAGAACTAGGAGAAAAGAATTATTACCAAATAGGTTCAACAAAATCTATGTAATTGCGACCCTAACACAACCTTAATAATACTGGCAAGGACACTTAGGGGAGTAGGAAGTTCCCAACAATTGTTTCTACCAATGAACTTAGCTAGTTGATCTGCTATGTTGTTGGTGGACATCAGCATCCAGAAAAATGAACAGCGAGCTCATTGGAAAGCTGTTTCTGCAATTATTTGTTTGAGATGCTTAAGTTAAAGATATATGAGTTTCCCTTAAATTCTGAAGGGCTTGTGTTGAAAAATAGTGGGAATCTGTCTTTTCCAAAACCACATCTTTCAGAGAGAAGTAGATGCCCCTAAGGTTGCAAATACTGCATTGTGGGAAATTGAGGAAAAAAAAAAAAGAGACCTTTTCTAGTGAATGAAAATGTTATTCAATTTTAGAGTGGTTGATAAAATATCTTTTAATGTTGAAGCCTTCTGTTTCTGAATCAAAGAATACTAGTAAGGGAACTTGCCCAAAATCACATATTTCAAATATTGTTAATGGACCAGGGGTTGCTCATCTTTGATCAGCTACAAGATCTTAATTAATAGGAAGCTAAAAGTTGATTTAATGCTTTTAGGGGCTCAGGCAAAGGGATCCTTGATCCCATTTCTTATTTAGTGGGGTAGTGAATATCCTTAGTGGAATGACCTTTAGGTTGAAGGTTTAGGATTTGTGAAAGGCATCAAAGTTGATAATACATATTAGGATTTCCCATCTCTATATTTTATAGGACAGTAATTTTTTCTCTTCCATTCATGAAGATGAGTCGTCAAACCTTATTGTTTTTTGATCTAGTGTTAGTCTTAACATCAACCTTCATAGGAGTGCGTTGTTTGGAGTCAACATTCATCACGAGCGCGCACACACACACACACGCACACGCACTGTGAGATAAAGCTCTTATTAGTAATGTCTCTGGATATTCTCATAGGAGCAAAACTCTTTTGATACTTCTTCTTAAAAGTAAATAATATTTATAAAATAATTGTTGGGGTGCCTATTCTGTTAGTATGATTTTCCATTGATGCCCTTGACTCCTTAAAATGGTATTTCATAAGGCTATCATCATTTCTCTGCCTCTTCTGATTCATCAGCAGAGATGTTCCAAAAGATCTTTGTTGGAGGGAGAAACCCCTCACTGTCTCTTTTCCCTATTGGCTTAGGCTTTTGTGATAGGAAAATTCCCCTATTTTTGTTATCTGTTCAAGCTATTTTGCTTCTACTTCTTATAACTATAACTTTTGCTGCAATTTTAATGATAGGGAAATTGATTGCTATCTTCTCTTTTCCACACCTTGGATTAAGTATATTTTCTTTCTCCACTCTTGAAAGCTACTATTAGGCTCTGGGTAGGAGCATTTCTCTTCTATTTCTCTTACATTTTTTTTCTAAGGATGGAGCCATGGGCACTTTCTGTCTAGTTGAATTGATTTGGAAAAGAAGACATCTCCATAAGACTTGGTGTTGATTCCTCAAGAAAATAAATACACTTCAAGTTTAGAGAACTTCAAAAAACCATTGGCCTCTTAGATGCGTCTTTTTTCTTGTGTTATATTTCTCCTTTTACTTCTAAAAAAAATCCTTTTTTTTTTCAGATAGGTAAATAAAAAGTGTAGTAAATAAAATGCTTGCCAAAACGAATGCACTAGGGTATACATGATGTATACAATGGCTGCCAAAAGGTGAAAGTAAAAAGGAAAAGGGACAAAAAAAAAAAAAAAAAAAAAAAACTACTCCTTTTCTCAATGAAAACCTAACCAATCAACAAAGTTGATTGAGAACATTGGGCCTTCATCCATGTACAACTTGGTCCAAGAAAACAAATTACAAAGAAATGAGCTTTTCAGCCTTTGTTTAGAAAACTCCTTTTCAAATGCTCTTCTATTCCTCTCCTTCCAAATTGTCAAAAAAAATGCACAAAGAAGCTGCACCCTTCACCTTTTTTCATTTCTTTCCAAAAAAGAATCATGTCATCCTAAGAGAGTCTCTCTCAACAGAGGAAGATAACACCCAAGACACTCCAAAAAGAGAAAACAGAAGCTACCACAATACCCTTGTCTTGCCACAATGGAGAAGGATGTGGTTAATCGATTCCTGCATGTTTATGTATTTCTATGCTTCATACTTGTCAGAACACCACTTTTATGAGTCACCATATAGTAAGTATGAATCAAATGGTATAGCTTAGTAGATGGTATTGTCATTTGTAGGGTTCTTTTCCCATTCTTTTAATTGTTAAATAAAACAATATACTAAATGGCTTACATGATCACAAGTTTGTTTTGGTCCATAAACAATAGGGCATATAGGTGCTTAATCTTTTCAATTATCTGGATGGATGGTCCTGATATGCATTTATTTATTGATTTTTGCAAGTGTTAAACTAAGATTTTATTGTATGAGATAATCTTTAATTTCCTATTGTAGGGTTGCTCACAATCTTCACATGTCTTTGCAAATAACATATCAAATATGGGAACTACTGTGCACATGGAACTTGGTGAGCTAAATTTGCACATGGCTGATGAATATCAAGAATGCCTGAAAGAAAGCCTGTTTGGTGTGGAAACAAACTCAGGTTCCTTGCTGCATATAGCAAAGTTTAGTTTGGATTGGGGTAAAAAAGACATGGAATCATTCGAAGGGGATGGACCTAGCTGCAAATTGGTTCTCTCTATTGATGTGACTGGTATGGGTGTTCACTTCACCTTTAATCGTGTTGAATCACTTATATCAGCTGGTATGTCGTTTCAAGCTCTCTTGAAAAGTCTTTCTGCTTCTGAAAAAACAACACAGAATCGCAAAGGCCGTTCATCCAAACCATCTGGGAAAGGAACTCGACTTGTGAAAGTTAATCTAGAACGGTGTTCTATAAATTTCTGTGGTGATGCAGGCCTCGAAAACACAGTTATTGCAGATCCCAAGCGTGTGAATTATGGATCGCAAGGTGGTAGAATTGTAATCAATGTCTCAGCTGATGGTACACCACGTAATGCAAATATAATGTCCACAATTTCTGAAGAATGCAAGAAGTTGAAGTATTCTTTATCTCTAGACATATTCCATCTTAGTTTCTGTATGAACAAAGAGAGACAATCCACACAGATGGAACTTGAAAGGGCCAGATCTACATATCAAGAACACTTGGATGAACACAAACCTGGTGCAAAAGTGGCACTGTTTGACATGCAGAATGCAAAATTTGTACGGCGTTCTGGTGGTCCTAAAGAGATTGCTGTCTGCTCGCTTTTTAGTGCTACTGATATTGCAGTCAGGTGGGAGCCTGATGTACATCTATCATTGTTTGAACTTTTTCTACATCTGAAGTCATTGGTACATGATCAGAAGGTAAGGGGTCTTGATAAGGAATATGTAGGAGATGTGTTAAGTGCCGGAGATGTTGATCAGAAGAAAGATGTTTCAAAGGAATCAGGAGTACTTGATAAACAACAAAAGAAAAGGGAATCTGTGTTTGCTGTTGATGTGGAAATGCTGAACATATCTGCCGAGGTTGGAGATGGAGTTGATGTGACGGTGCAGGTTCAGTCAATTTTTTCTGAAAATGCCAGGATAGGAGTTCTTCTTGAAGGACTTATGCTCAGTTTCAATGGATGCAGGGTATTCAAAAGTAGCCGGATGCAAATTTCCCGTATTCCTAATACCTCTGTTAGCTCATCTGATGCAAAACTACATGTAATGACCACATGGGATTGGGTAATTCAAGGCCTTGATGTTCATATCTGCATGCCTTATAGGTTGCAGTTGCGTGCCATTGAGGATTCTGTTGAGGATATGTTGCGAGCATTGAAGCTTATCACTGCTGCTAAAACTAAACTTATATTTCCTGTGATGAAAGAAAGCTCAAAACCTAAAAAGCCCAATTCCACAAAATTTGGGGGTGTGAAGTTTTGCATACGTAAGCTTACTGCTGATATTGAGGAAGAACCAATCCAGGGATGGCTTGATGAACATTACCATCTGATGAAGAATGAGGCCTGTGAATTAGCTGTCAGGTTGAAATTTCTTGAGGATCTTATCTCCAAAGGCAACCAATGCCCTGGAACTGCTGAGGCAAATGATTCTATGCATGAGAAAAAGATCCACTATAATGGAGTTGAGATTGATATGCAAGATTCTTCTTCTATTTGCAAAATTAAAGAAGAAATTTATAAACAATCATTCAATTCATATTACAAGGCATGTCAGAGTCTTACACCATCCGAAGGTTCAGGTGCCTGTAAGGAGGGGTTTCAGGCTGGTTTCAAGCCTAGCACTTCCAGAACATCTCTTCTTTCCATTTCTGCTACTGAATTGGATGTAAGCTTAACAAGAATTGAAGGTGGTGATGCTGGGATGATAGAGGTTGTGAAGAAGCTTGATCCTGTCTGTCTAGAAAATAATATACCATTTTCTCGACTTCTTGGGACAAATATTCTCTTGCACACAGGCACTCTTGTTGCTCGATTGCGAAATTACACATTTCCTCTTTTTTCGGCAACTTTTGGTAAATGCGAAGGTCGTGTTGTGCTAGCACAGCAGGTTAGGTTTCAATGCGGCCTTTTCCTCGTTTAGTCTAGTCTTTTCTATTATTTTTTGGTTTTACTTGGTTAACAATTCTCTTTTACCTTGCTGGAGGTGCTTATTTATGTACTTTTTCTTGTAAACGTGCTTTACCTTTTTTTCTTTTTTCTTTTTTTAATATCACAAAATAAACTGTGCATTGATTTGAATTTTAAGTGTAAATCATGGATTAGAAATCTTTCAAAACACAAAAGATGATCGAAAAAAGAAGAAAACTCTAGCACGACAGCTATATGTACAAAATATACAATAATGTACAGTCGAAGGGGGAAAAGAAATCCCCTGCAGAAGAAATCATCTGCTTGGCTTCATGTTTAGCTAATCAATTTGAAACATCATTAGTTGAACAAGAGGGGACTAAGAGAAGGAACAACCTAAGCTGCTGGAATTTGGGGAAGCCACTTGTTGTACTTCCAAAGACCTCTCTCTGACTTAGATACTCATGGGACTACTATAGTAGAATCTCTTTCCACCAAATAATTGGAACAATGCAAAGCCTTGGCTTGTAATAAGCCCTTCAAAAGAGCTAAGATCTTTACCTCAATTGTAGAACCATCTGCTATTGATTCAAACAAGGCTTACAACCTAATGGAGGTGAAGTCTGTGTTAAGAGCATTTTACAACCTTCCCCGTTTGACCTACATACCATGTTCCAATCAAGCTATATAATGTTCAATTGAATACCTTAAAAAGCTATAGAGGTTTCTTGGAATACCTTAAAAATTGTATCTAACTTGGAATATATCAAATCCCAAATAGATTCTAGAGGTTTCTTGAGGAAAGTTATGCTCTTTGGCATTAGGTTATTTTGAGCATCTATGAGACACACTCTAATGGGTAGGATGCCAACACTATAATTAGATGGTCACATCGTGACCCCTTGAAGGTTATTGCAAAGATCTTTCAGGATTTTTCTAGACACACTTGTTTTATGGTGGAGAATGGGGCAAGAATCTGTTTTTGGGAAGATTTGTGGTGGTGGGGTCAATCTTTGGATCTCATAATTTCTTGGATTTTCTTCTCCTTTCTCTTGGAACCTTAATTTCCAGTATCACCTCTCTTAATTAAATGTGGTAGACCTTAAAAGACACATGTCCTCTCTCACTTGTGTGTATTTATCTCCATTCGTCCCAGATGTGAAAGGTTGGCCATTATCTTCTTCATGATTATTCACTGTAAAGGTTTTTTTTTAGCATTGTCCAATCCATCAGATCTAACTCCTTTCTATCCAACTAAATTTTTATGGAAATAAAAAATCCATCTAAAGTCAAGGTCTTTGCTTTGCTTGTTTGAGCCCTTAATCTCGATGTTTGCCTTTTGTGTATGAAGAGTAGAGAATTGGTGGTCATCTTTTCTTACATTTTCCATTGACGTCGGGGTTATGGCATGGGCCATTCAACTAGCTAATTTGGATTGGGTTTCTACTAGGAGCATTTGTGGCTTGATGACCATCTCATATAGGGGATTGGGGAGCCCCATTAGAGGCAAGGTTTTTTGGCAAACTGCTTGTCTCACATTGATTTGGATTGTTTAGCGGGAAAAAAATGCTAGGGTTTTTTAGGACAAGGTTAGAACTTAAGAGACTCTTTGGTGTCTCATTCATTTTTATTTATCCTTTTGGGTCTTATGCACCACAACATTTAAGGACATTCCTCTCAATGTGGTCCAAATTGACTAGCATTTGGTGTGTAGATTGAAAGATTTGGGTTAGCAAGGAGAGGAGCATTGATTAGGTCTCACTTGGAAGGAGAAGTTAACCTAATATTGGAGCAATGAGTTGTTTTTTTATATGTTCCCATGTGATATATACTAATGTGTAGGCCTACTTAGTATTGTGGAGGTTTCAAACATGCTTTTTTTTTTATCGGTTCCTTGTATTTTAAGGAGAATTACTCATCCTTCTTTTGTATCTCTTTATCCATATTTAATACATTTTTTGTTCCTGATTAAAAAAAATAAAAATAGAGATGCCCGAGAAGTTCAAATCTTTTAATTTTTGTATTGGTGATGTTTCAACGAAAACTGAAATTCCAATCCAAATATGAGAAAGAAGAATATAGAATGGATAAAATAGAGGAGCCTCTCATTCTCACAATTCTGAAGAGGTTAGGAAATTGAATGTGGAATGCCTAGTGCCTGGTTCCCCAACCACAAGTGTTCCGAAAAGTTGACTTTTGCACCGTTTTTCAAGCATTGTTACTGTAAGGATCTATTATTTTGAGGTTACTTCTGAGAAGTAACAATATTGGTTGCCGTATTGATAATGATACTGGTTTTTGTGGAATATTACCATGGATTTTCCTTAATTTATTGAGAAAAAAATTGTTTTATCAATTACCATATATATACACACACACACAACAGTGCCGTAGGCTAGTTACTAGTTATGGAGTGATTTATTGCCTATAATATATATATATATATATATATATATATATATATATATATATATATATATAGTTTGTGGAGTATATTAGCATGGGAAGACATTTGAGCTTATGGCGACTGGAAGAAGTGTTTGCTATTGATGCATTTGTTTGGAAGCCTCAATAATTTTAACTGAAATTAAAGAAGCTTTCTTATTTTTATGTCTTCCTATCTTCATTGATTGATTTGTTTTGTTTGTTGTTTGTTTGTTTTGTTCGTTCATATATATGCTCTTTGATTATTAATATCCTTTTTATTGCAGGCAACTTGTTTTCAGCCACAAATTTACCAAGACGTTTTCATAGGGAGATGGAGGAAGGTGTGCATGCTTCGTTCAGCTAGTGGCACAACTCCACCAATGAAAACATACTCTGAGTTACCTATACATTTTCAAAAGGGAGAAATATCATTTGGTGTGGGTTTTGAACCATCTTTTGCTGATATAAGCTATGCTTTTACTGTGGCCCTTCGCAGAGCTAATTTAAGTGTTAGGAGTGTTAATCCTATTGCCATACAAGCTCAGCCACCTAAAAAGGAACGGAGCTTACCATGGTGGGATGATGTAAGAAACTACATTCATGGAAACATTACCTTATTCTTTTCTGAGACCAGATGGAATGTACTTGCAACTACTGATCCTTATGAAAAACTTGACAAACTTCAACTGATTTCTGGTTATATGGAAATTCAGCAGTCAGATGGTCGTGTTTTTGTCTCAGCGAAGGATTTCAAGATTTTATTGAGCAGTTTGGAGAGTTTGGTAAACAGTTCTAACTTAAAACTCCCTGCTGGTGTGTCTGGTGCTTTCCTTGAAGCCCCAGTCTTTACCCTGGAAGTTACAATGGATTGGGAATGTGATTCTGGGAATCCCCTGAATCATTATTTATATGCACTTCCAATTGAAGGAAAACCCCGTGAAAAGGTTTTTGATCCCTTCAGATCTACTTCTCTGTCCCTCCGCTGGAACTTCTCATTTAGACCCCCTCTTCCCTCATGTGAAAAACAGTCCTCATCTATGGAGGATGGAGCTGCCATTGATGAAGTTAACTATGGCCCTCCTTATAAGTCCGAGAATGTTGGAATTGTTTCACCAACCGTAAATTTTGGTGCTCATGATTTAGCATGGATAATTAAATTCTGGAACTTAAATTACCTCCCACCTCATAAATTGCGTACCTTTTCTCGGTGGCCTCGTTTTGGAGTTCCTAGAGTTGCTAGATCAGGAAATTTGTCATTGGACAAGGTGATGACAGAATTTATGCTACGAATAGATGCAACACCTACTTGTATCAAGAATATGCCCTTGGATGATGATGACCCTGCCAAAGGTTTGACATTTAAGATGACAAAGTTGAAATATGAAATCTGTTATAGTCGGGGTAAGCAAAAATATACTTTTGAATGCAAACGTGATACCCTCGATCTTGTCTACCAGGGGATTGACCTTCACATGCCTAAAGCATATCTAAGTAAGGAAGATTGCACTAGTGTTGCAAAAGTAGTTCAAATGACAAGGAAAAGTTCACAATCTGTATCCTTGGATAAAGGTAACACTGAAAAAGGCAACTCCATGAGTGACTGTACAGGAAAACACCGTGATGATGGATTTCTATTATCATCTGATTATTTTACTATCAGAAAGCAGGCCCCAAAAGCAGATCCTGCAAGGTTGTTGGCATGGCAAGAAGCTGGTAGAAGAAATGTTGAGATGACATATGTGAGGTCTGAGTTTGAAAATGGCAGTGAGAGTGATGAGCACACACGATCTGACCCAAGTGATGATGATGGATATAATGTGGTAATAGCAGACAATTGTCAACGTGTTTTTGTTTACGGCCTTAAGCTTTTGTGGACTATTGAGAATAGAGATGCTGTTTGGTCCTGGGTTGGTGGACTATCCAAGGGATTTCAACCTCCGAAGCCTTCTCCTTCTAGGCAGTATGCACAGAGGAAGTTGCTTGAGGAAAGCCAGATAATTGATGGAGCAGAAGTTGTTCAAGATGATGTTTCTAAGCCCCCTTCTGTCAGCCGTGATGCAATTTCCCCTTCTCCACAGCATGTGGAGACCTCAGCACCAGTTTCATCTCCAGCACATTCAGTCATAGTAGAGAGCTCATCATCTGGTATGGCTGGTAAGTTGTAAGCTGATCTAAATATTTTGATTACAAAAGTAGTTTGAAAGTTTATATTCATTGGCAGAAGCGACATTCCAAAAATGTGAAGTCATCCTAGGTTCTATTGCAATGAATTCTGCAATGTTGTAGAAGTGCCTTAAATTGTTTACTACACTATCATGGTAGTTAATTTCCTGCAAGCATGACTTGTATTTCAGAAATTTCAAATTAAGAATATCTGTTTTGCTTTATCACCAGTGAAGAATGGTGATGTCAATGACTCTGAGGAGGGGACTCGTCATTTCATGGTGAATGTTATTGAGCCACAGTTCAATCTTCACTCTGAGGAAGCCAATGTAAGTTGTGGGGAAACATCATTATTGGAACCTAACTTCCTGATTAACATTTATAGACTGGTAAAAAATAATAATTATTCGCCTCAATTTTATTTATTTATTTTTTCTGGTTAATTTATTCACATGTGTAGTTATATTTTCCTCCAACAATGGTTAATCTTGCTTGGGAAATGGAAATGGAACTGAGCTTTCAAAACTTTTTCATCTTCTACTCTTTTATCTTTTATAGCTAATGATATGTCAAAAATACAATTTTTTTTTTTCTGTGACAAACTTATCAAAAAAAATAAAAATAAAAATTTCTGGGACAAATTAGTACATAGGTTTTGCAGTTTTGAAGCTTAGGACTAGAATATAGTAACATTTTGACCTTCTGGAAAAAGGATAATTAACATTCTACATTTTTTTGGTTTGCTTTACCAAAATAGAGCTTCCCCTGGTTGGAAGCAATACAAATTGTTAGGGGTTGTTGGAGACCATTTCCCTTATTGAGAGAATTTATTTATGACCAGTTGGGTTTTTCTTTTGTTGTTCTGATTCTTGCTCTTTTCTTTCCTTTTGTTTCTTCTTCAACTTGGAACGATTTTACACTTCTTTGTACATTTCCTTATATTAGTAATTTTACTTTTGTTCCTTAATTCCCACCACATGCGTAAAAGAATATCCATTTTTTTTTTCTACTAAGATTATGTTTTCTTGCATATTTCAGTCACAGAAACACAAGATTAATGTGAAGTTGGTGTAGTACAACACTATGGTAGTTGCCTACAATCAAATAAGTTGTGTTAGGGTTTTGATTCTTTTAGGATTTAAAGAGGTGAACAAGGAGTCTAGGTTATGGCATGACAGTTGGAGGGGGAGTGAAAGAAATTGAGAAAGAAAACAGGATGAAGAGAAAAAAACCTTGAAAGTATAACTAGAGCCTTCTAAGATTATCATCTAGAAGAGAAATAATGGATTCTCATGAAAGTATACAACCCAAAAAAACAAATAAATAAATATTAAAACAAAAAAATTATTTATTGTTCTCATGGTTAGATCAAGTAGCCTTATTTATATGTCTTAGAAAACCCAAAATACTTAACCATAGAAAAAGAAATCTAATCTATATAATAACTTATTATGACACTGTTTCTTCCTTGGGGATACGGGCAGCTTCTTCTCCTTTTTGTGGGACTGGTCTTGGTTTGGAGGGATGTGAGGTGGTTTTTGCTGTTGATTCTCTGGGAGAGGATAGCAGTCCCCTAAGGATGGTTTTGGTGAACCTCTCTGTTGGAGTTTGAAGAGGCTGGGGTGATCCCGATCGAAGTTGCAGTGGGTAAGAAGGATCAGGAGGAGGGTCATGTCTTGGCTTGGTTTCAAGGGCAAAGGTGCCTATGGAGAATTGGTCCTCAAGCAACCTGGCAGCTTTCAGCGACTGGTTGGGCATGCCAACAGTGGGCTTTGAGGCTGAGATCTTGGCCCTCTCAGCAAAATGAAGGCTAGGAAAGAGGTAATGGGGGGAGAGGATAGGAAGAGAAAGAACTCTTCTTCAAAATCTGAAAGGGAATTAAAGAAACTGGCGTGTTTTGTGAATTACAAGGGATTATAAGGTAAACAATGAAGGTGTGGGCAGGGAGAGTGGGAAATCATAGCAGTGGGTAGAAGATGCCTTTTTTCATCCTTTTGGATTGTTAGATGGGCTTCTGCTATGTTTTGGTCACAGCAACCAGTTTGGTAGGCAGGCCTAAAAGAAGGTCATCTGGGGGTACTTTGTTTTCTCTTGGTCTTTTAAGCTTTAGGCTTGGTTCGGGGGGCAGGTTGTTGTTGCCCTTTCCTTTGGCTTGCGAGAAGGTGCTTTTTGTATGCTTTGTGTGTACTTTGATGCGCCTCTTTCAAGCACTTTTAATTTAATCACTCTTTTTACCTAACAGAAAAAAAAAAGAAAAGTCTTTCCTAATATTTTTAACCTTCCAAGTAATTGAATTAAAAGAAAATAGAAAGTTTGAGAAAATAAAGAACCTTGAGAAATTTTTTTTTTTGATAAGTAAAAAGAAGTATATTAAACGAAAAGAGGAAACACCAAAAACCGGTGCCCTCTAAGTATACAAGGAGTATACACACCACCTTCCCTAACTAGGAGCCTATCCAGTCTACAAAACTTACAAGAGAAGAATGACTCTCTGCTAAGGAACCCTTGACCCATGACCAAAGATTACATACAAAAGAATATTTCAACCTTTGAAACGAAAGATCCTCATCCCCAAACGCTAGCCTATTTCTCTCCTTCCAAACTGACCAAAAAATACATAAAGGCGCCATTTGCCAAGCCTTCTTGCGTCTTTTCCCCACAAACCCTCTATTCCACCCAAGAAGGGTTGTCTTCACTGTACACGAAAGAGTCCAAGATATACCAAAAAGGGAGAAAATGAGGTTCCATAGGACCCGCGTCTTGACACAATGCAGTAGGAGATGATCCACTGTTTCTTCTTCAGATAGACAGAGAAAGCACCTATTTGCCAAAGAGAACCCCCTCCTTTGAAGTTGCTCCTATGTTAAAACTTTACCCCAAGAAGCCTCCCAAGCAAAGAAAGCTACCTTGGGAGGCACTCTTGCCCTCCAAATTCTTTCTCTAGGGAACATAGAAAGGCCCCCTGGCTCCATCATAGAATAAAGGGGCCTAACTGAGAAAGCCCCATCATTTGAAGTTGTCCAGATCACTCTATCTTCCTCCTCCCTTTGAACCCTGAAAGCTTGGATCTTCTGCAACAACCGCTCCACTAATCAATCTCCCAATCATTAAACACCCTTGCAAAGAGAGGAGTCCAACCAACCCCATCACCAACAGGATTTCAAACCTCCGAAACCCAAGCATTCTTCGACATGGACATGGAAAAAAGAGAGGGGAAGGACTCACAAAGAGGCCCATCACCACACTTGTCTTTCCAAAATTTCACTCTTTGCCCATTACCCAAATGGAAAGCTACCCTGCCATCTAACAACCCCCACTTCTTCCTAATTGCTTTCCAAAGCCCAACTCCGTTTCTTCCCATCACATCCCGAGTACACCAGCCCCCCTCCTCTACGCCATACTTGAGGCTAATTACACTCCTCCACAACGCCTCTCTCTCATTAGCAAACCTCCAATTCCACTTACACAAAAGGGCACTGTGCATCAAAGATAAATTTCTCACCCCTAGCCCATCTTTTCTTTTCTCCAAGCATACCAAGTTCCATCTTACAAGGTGAGGTTCATGGGCTAGAGCTCCCCCACCCCACAGAAAATCCCTCTGAATTTTCTCCAATCTCAACGTCACTTTTCTAGGCAAATAAAAGAGAGACATCAAATAAATAGGCATACTGGACATAGTGCTTTTGATTAGGGTGAGTCTTCCCCCTTTAGATATGTATTGCCTCTTCCACATAGCAAGCCACGAAAACGCTCTTCAACCCCATCCCACACCTCCAAAGAATTGAAAGCTGCCCCTAAGGGCATTCCCAAATAACAAGAAGGAATCCCTCCCACTTTACACCCCAACTCCAAAGCCAAACCCTCTATATTCAGCACCCTTCTCACCAGGATCATCTCACTCTTCTCTAAGTTAATCCTCAAACCCGAACACGCCTCAAACCACATGAGAAGCCAGCTTAGATAAGTCATCTGATCTGAAGACTCCTCACAAAAAACCAACGTATCGTCCACAAACAATAAATGCGATATTTGCATCCCCTCACCCCTCCCACCACTCACCTTCCACTCAGATAAGTAGCCCCCACTAATAGCCCTTCTCATCATACTACTGAAAACCTCCATGGCGATCACAAACAAATAAGGGGAAAGGGGATCTCCTTGTCTTAACCCCCTCGTGCTTTGAAAAAAACCGGATGGAGAACCATTAACTAACACGAAGAATTTCATTGTGGAGATACACCAATCAATCCACTTTATCCATCTCTCTCCAAACCCCATCTCTTTAAGAACAGCCAACAAAAAGCTCCAGCTAACACGGTCATAAGCCTTCTCTATATCCAACTTGCATAACACCCCTCCCACATTGTCTTTCAACCTTGAGTCCACATCCTCGTTTGCAATTAGCACTGCATCCAAAATCTGTCTACCCTCCACAAAGGCATTTTGAGACTCTGAGATCACTTTTCCCATCACTTTTTTAATTCTATTGGCCAACACCTTGGCCAGCAACTTGTAGAGGCTGCTTACAAGGCTGATAGACCTGAAATCTTTCAAATCTTCAGCACCTCCCTTCTTTGGAACTAAGACAAGGAAAGTTGCATTTAGAGATTTTACAAATTTACCCCTCTCATGAAATTCCTTGAAGAAGCCCATTATTTCAACCTTTACTAAATCCCAACTGAACAACCAGAAAGCCATGATGAAGCCATCCGGGCTGGGGGCTTTATCCTTGCTTAGATCTGAAAGTGTCGCGAACACCTCCCCTTCCGTAAAGGGAATTTCCAGCCCCTCAGCCTCACAATTATCTAATCTAATGAAGGGCAGCCCCTCAACATCAGGATGCCACCCCCCTTCTTCGGTGTACAGACTATTAAAAACTCCCACCACACTATTTTTTAAATCTAACTCCTCCGTATGCCAACAATCATCCACTTTCAGCCTAGCCAACCAGTTCCTTCTGCTATGCGCATTCGCCATCCTATGAAAGAATCTGGTATTATTGTCCCCCTCCTTCAACCACAAGTCCCTTGATCTCTGTCTCCAAGAAATTTCTTCCCTCAACACCCATGTCTTATAAGCCTCCTTAGCCTCCTTCCTTGCTTCACAATCCCCCAGACTTAGAGTTGAATGATTCTCCACTGCATCCTAGTACACCACTTGACTAAGAGCTTCTCTCTTCTTAATCTCAATAACCCCAAAAAGTTCTTTATTCCAAGTCTTTAAAAGCACTTTTAAGGCTCTTAATTTTGCATCCAGAACAAAGCTAAAAGACCCAGTAAAAGTTAAATTGCCCCACCACCTCTTCATCTGATCCATGAACCCCTTTTCCTCCAACCACATATTCTCAAATCTGAACGGTGACGGACCCCTCTTCAAACCTCCACCTTCTAGTAGGATGGGAGAATGATCAAAGACTGGTCTAGCAAGAATCCCCTGCATGGCACCATTGAACATTCTGTCCCACTCATCTGTTACTAAGAACCTGTCGAGCCTAGATTGTGACTGATTGTTTAACCCACCTCGCCATGTAAAGGGACCCCCCTGTAAAGGATAGTCCCTTAGCTCCAAATACTAAGAACCTTGAGAAAATAGAAATTTTGATAAAAATTTTAGAGAGTAGAATAGGTTTAGTAAGCAAGATAGACATTGAGGCTTTTAGAATGGGATTAGTGTGCAACTTTTGAAACTTTAGACAAGACTTTTAGAAAATAGAAACCTTTTTATAAAAATACTTAGAAAATTGAAACTTCTTTTTAGAAAATAAAGTTTATGCAAAATAGAATTTTAGAAAATAGACATTTTTTGGGGAAAAGAAAAGGCTTTTAAGGAAAGACACTTTCTAAGAAAATACACTTTAAAATATAGAAGATTTTAGAAAATAGAAAGCTAAGTGTTGAAGGATTTATTACACTAAGGAATTTCCTGAGAAACAAGAATTTTAAGTACTAAATAGGAATAATATAACTAGCTGCTACTAAATTTGACTCCAAATAATCCTTATGTGCAGGAACCAAAATACCCTTGGTGGCTCTTTTTGCATAAATCCTAAGGGCCTTATCTCCATTATCCTAGGCTTGAAGCCAAGAATGGTAAGGTCTGTAACGGCCAAATAATTGAGATTCCTTTAATTGAGGTTTATTTGAGCCCCAGGACACCTCTAAGTTTTTGAGTTGACTCTACCCATTTCAAACTTCCCTTATACTGGCCCACAAAACTGAAAAGAAAGATTGTATTTTTTATTTTATTTATTTTATTTTTTTTATAGGTAAAAAATCAATTGTGTTAATGGCACATGATGCATACAAATATGCCAAAAAAAATCCAAAATAACAAGGTCAAGGGAATACAAAAAACAACAACTGATCCTTTCTTAGTAACCTAGCCACTCCACTAGGTCCAAGATGGACAAGAAACAATCTCCTATAGACACCTTAACCGATTCCAACAAAAAGTACATGAAAGATTGTTGAATGGTTTAGTTGCTTCCCTTAATATTCTCAAAAGCTCTTTTGTGTCTCTCCCTTCATAAAGTCTAGAACAAGCATAAAGGAGTAGCTTTTCAAACCCTTTTTTTTTTATTTTTTCGACGAAAGACCTATGCTAGCTCAAAAGGGCTTCTCTCATTGAAGAGTGCATCACCTACTAGACACTAAAATATGAGCATAATGTTTGGGCATGGGGCTACACTGTTGCCCATGATGCATTGAGAAAGGATGAGGGAAGAAGGAAAACGGTGGTTTGCAGTGGAGTCCAGGTCCTTTGAGATCTCTATTGAGGGGCTTGGAGGGAATCTGAGAGGGGTCATAGAGGAGCGTGGAAGAGGTTATTCCAGGTGGGTCAGATTCGGGGAGTGCAGTCTAAGATGCCTTCTGGCAGGAGTGGAAGCTTGTTGCAGAGATGTTGAGATGCCGAGGTGGAGCAAAGGATGGAAGGAGAATGGAAGGTCTCTTAGGCTGGAATGCCGGGAGAATGGGGCTGGAAGGTTCATCTTCTGCAAAGTGGTCACGGCAGAAAAAAAGAGTTTCTCCCTGGTGTTCCCAGAAGGAGAAGGAATCCATGGGGGATGGCTCATATTGGCTGAGAATTTAAGGGCGCTCGGGGTGGTCCCTTTTTCTGAGGAAAAGGTGGAGCAAAAGGCTGTGTTCCGGAACAGCCGGAAGGCTGAAAGTGGGATGAATGGAGGTGAGAGGATGTCATATGCAAGTGTAGTAAAAAAGAATGAATGTTTGGAGGAGGAGGCTATTTGGTTGCAGATTGGAGAAGGAGCTGTGCAGGGCAGAGAAGAGAAGCTTAGGAGGTGCTTGGTTGGGAAGTTTGAGGAGGGACCTTTGTTAGGTTCAGAGGTTCAGGTGTTGAAGGTGTGGGCTAGGAGCACTTGGCAGCTGAGAGGTGGCTTGCAGGTGCATATTTTTGGGGGGTCTTTAATCCTCTTTGAGTTTGAGGATGTCTTAGAGGCAGAAAGGGTGTTGACGAGAGGATCTAGAAGATTCAGGGAGAGACTCATCAGTTTGGAAAGATGGTATCATGAGACGGGGTGCTTGGTACAGGAAGAGGCTTACAAGGAGGCGTGGGTGAGAGTATTGGGTCTCCCTTTACATTTGTGGAGCCGTGAAGTGCTCATTAAAATCGGGGACTGCTGTGGGGGATTCTTAGAAGTGGATGAAGGTGCGGAGAATGCGGTCCAAATGCAGTGGGCTAGGATCCTAGTGAGATCGAGCGGGAGAAGACTTCCCGGTTCTTTGCAGCTAGTGATCGGGTCTATATGCTACTCAATCCAGTTGTGGTGGGAAATACTCCCGAAATTTTCAGTGGTTGTTCCGAGAAGCTACAGTGAAGGGTCGCCTGAGTCGAAGGTTAGAGGTGACATCGGTGGTGATCCACGCGCGAGCAAGGGGGTGGAGAAAGACCTTGGTCAGGAGCAGACTGGCAAAGAAGACGTGTCAAGCTCTGGAGGGAAGAGTGGCTGTTTAGGGGAAGGAGTGGACAGCCATCTCCAAAAGGTAGTTGCAGGCGGGGACGTTTTTGGAGGCGGTGGCAGGAGGGCCTGTTTGGAGATGACAGGGGACTCTAAGGGAGCAAGCGGGCCGGTGGGGGAAAGTCCAATTGGGAGGCAACAGGATAAGAGGGGAGTTGGGCTTGTGTTTGAGTTGAGGGAAGGATTGGGCTGGGCCCATTTCGGAGGCCCTTCTATTTTAAGTGAGGGGGACAGCTTGGGGGTGCAGAACCCATTAGGGCTCATCGCGGGGGATGATCGCGCAGCAGCGACTGTCCCGATGGAGTGGATCGAGCCGCCGGAAGCTTGGAACTCAGGCGCCGATGAAGTTCTCCAGGCTGAAGCGGCAAGGTATTCCTCTTTTCCCTGTCCTTTGATGCCTCGGGGGGCGCGGGCTTTCTCTTCTTCTTCTATTTCTTGTCGGAAAAGAGCGGCGAAAAGGTATCGGGGGGTGCGGGCCTCCTATTCTTCTCCTCTTTCATGCCGGAAAAGAACGGTGAGTGGGTCTCGAAGACGCGGCTGTGGATCGGCGACGGAAATGGAGGGTGTGGATGGGGACATTAGCCCCTTGAATATGGTATTGGCTGACGGAAGGGGTGAGGAGGGCTGTTCTGGGGAGGAAATGGCCATGGTTTTGGTCGGAGAGACAAGTACTGATGAAAAATACTCCTTGAGGCAGACTGTGGGTGGTACGGAGTCAGTGGAAGACTGGAAATCCTCTTGTCTTGCTCAGTTTAGTGATTTTCTGGGCATGCCAACCACGGGATGTGAAGAGGAAATTTTAAATATGCTTAAGAGATGGATCATGAGGAAAGATCAGAAGAACCAGAGGATTGGGGCTAAAAGGGCCAAGGTAGAAACCTCAAAGTCAGTAAGGGAACTTAAAAGGTTGGAGTGCTCCATTAATTTTAAAAGCTCAATGCATGGAAGAGCTCTATTTAGAGAAAGTGGGGGGTCAGTCTCTGAGGGCAAATGAAGTTAAAAATTATATCCTGGAATGTGAGAGGGGCAAATGATAGAGATAAAAGAAGGCTCATCAAATCTCTAATCAAGACTCAGAAAGCGGATTTGGTTTGTCTACAAGAGACCAAAATCCAAAGAATGTCGTCTAGTATAGTTCGGTCCTTGGGGGTGGGAAGATCATTGGAGTGGGGTGCTCTTGATTCTCAGGGTATGGCAGGGGGGGTGTTAGTTTTTTGGGATACTAGAGTTCTAGAACTGTTGGATATGGAAATTGGGAATTTTTCAGTCTCTTGTCGTTTTAAAAACGTGGAGGATGGTTTCTGTTGGGTTTTTACAGGGGTATATGGCCCTGCTGTTGGGAGGTTGAGGGAGGATTTCTGGGAGGAATTGGGGACAATCAGGGGATTGTGGTAGGACCCGTGGTGTTTAGGGGGAGATTTTAATGTTATTAGATTGTTGGGAGAAAGGAACAAGATCTCAAGACTGTCATCAGCAATGAGAAGATTTTCGGAGATCATTGATGATTTGGAATTAAGGGATTTCCCTTTGCAAGGGGGGTCTTTCACGTGGAGGGGTGGGTTGAACAATCAGACTCAGTCAAGGCTGGACAGATTTTTAGTTTCAGAGGATTGGGAAGGTTATTTCAGTGGGGCAATTCAAAGTCTTTTACTGAGAATTGTTTCTGACCACTGCCCAATTTTGCTGGACTGTGGGGGAACGAGGAAGGGGCCTTCCCCTTTTAGGTTTGAGAATATGTGGCTGAAGGAAGAAGGTTTTAGGGATTTACTTAGGAATTGGTGGGTGGGATTCAATTTCAGAGGTTCCTATAGTTTCACGCTGTCTGAAAAGTTGAAAGCGCTTAAGGCCTGCTTGAAGGTGTGGAATAGAGAAGTGTTTGGGAATGTGAATGCTAGAAAAGAATCAGCTTTGAAGCAGATGATGCTGTGGGATGCAATAGAAGGGGATAGGGTGCTGAATACTGAAGAGCAAAATTCCAGAAAGAAGGCTTTGGAGGAGTATGAGAAGTGGGTGATAATGGAAGAGACAGCTTGGAGGCAAAAGTCGAGAGAGTTATGGCTGAGGGAGGGAGACAAAAACACTGGATACTTTCATAAAATGGCCAATGCTCATAGGAGGGTCAATTCCATGGTGAAGATCAAGATAAATGGGACGTGGGTTTCTGAAGAAAGTGACATCAAGGAGGGTGTGGTTCAGGCTTTCCACTCTCTGTTGTTAGAAACAACTGAGTGGAGGCCTAGATGCAATGGGCTGCAGGTTGGGGTCTTGGAAGGGGAAAATGCGACTATGTTAGAAGCTCCTTTCTCTGAGGAAGAGGTTTTTGGAGCTCTTTCGGATCTCAATGGGGATAAAGCTCCTGGTCCTAATGGTTTCACAATGGCATTTTGGCAATTCAGTTGGAGTTTTTTGAAGGAGGAAGTGATGGGGTTCTTCAAGGAATTTCATGATCAGGGCAAGTTCGTCAAGAGCATAAATGCATCATTTCTAGTGTTAATTCCTAAGAAAGGAGGAGCCGAAGACCTCAAGGATTTTAGACCTATAAGCTTGGTGGGAAGTCTTTATAAGTTGTTAGCAAAGGTGTTAGCTAATAGGCTTAAAAAGGTGATGGGTAAGTTAGTGTCCAAGTCCCAAAATGCTTTTGTGGAGGGAAGGCAAATATTGGATGCCTCGTTGATTGCGAATGAGGCGATTCATTCAATGCAGAATAGTGGGGGAAGGGGCATCCTTTGCAAGCTAGATATTGAAAAAGCATACGACCATGTGAATTGGAGTTTTCTCTTTTGGTTGATGGAAATGATGGGCTTTGGAGCTAAGTGGATCAGCTGGATTCAGTGGTGTATTGGGACTGTCAGCTTCTCTGTTCTGATTAATGGTACTTCCTCAGGTCTTTTCAAAAGTTCTAGGGGTTTGAGACAGGGGGATCCCCTTTCCCCCTACTTGTTCGTGATTGTCATGGAGGCTCTTAGTTGCTTGCTGAAGAGAGCAAAGGAGGGGGGGTTTTTGTCGGGGTGGCAACTCAGTGGTAGAGGAGGAGGGGGAGTGGAGATCACTCATTTGCTGTTTGCGGATGACACCTTAGTTTTTTGTGAGCCTTCCACTGATCAGGTGTCCTATTTGAGTTGGCTCCTTATGTGGTTTGAAGCAAAGTCAGGGTTGAAGGTGAATTTAGACAAAAGTGAAATCATCGCGGTGGGAAGAGTGGAGAATGTAGAGGAGGTGGCCCTTGAGTTTGGATGCAAGGTTAGCAGGCTTCCTTCTACTTATTTGGGTCTTCCCTTGGGGGCTCGTTTCAAGGAGGTGGCTACTTGGGACGGAGTTGAGGAAAGGTTGAGGAAGAGGCTTTCTATTTGGAAAAGGCAGTATATCTCCAAGGGGGGCAGAATGACCTTGATCAGGAGCACTCTGTCCAGCATGCCTATCTATTGTATGTCCCTGTTTCAGATGCCAAGAAGCGTGAGTTTGAGATTGGAGCGTATCCAAAGGGATTTTCTTTGGGGTGGTGGGGCATTGGAAAGGAAGCCTCATTTAGTGGAATGGTCTATTATATGTTCAGATAAACGAAAGGGCGGTTTGGGTGTGAGGAGCTTGGCGTTGCTAAATAAGGCTCTCCTTTGTAAGTGGAGTTGGCGTTTTGCGGTGGAAAGGAAAGCTTTATGGAGGCAAGTCATAAGTGCAAAGTATGGGGAAGAAGAGGGTGGTTGGAGGTCTTGTGTTGTGAGAGGAAGTTTTGGGGTTGGGTTATGGAAAGCGATTAGGAGAGGGTGGGAAGCGGTAGGCAACAATTTGGCTTATGCTGTGGGAAATGGTAGGAGGATTAGATTCTGGGAGGATAAGTGGTGTGGTGATGATAAGTTGTGTTCCCTTTTTCCTTCTCTATATGCTATATCCTTGGATAAGGAGGCTTGGGTAGCGGATGTATGGAGTCATTCTGGAGGGGGAGTGTGGGCTCCTAGGTTCTCTAGGAGTATTAATGATTGGGAGGTAATTGAGGTGGAACGCCTTCTTTTGAGGTTGCAAGGGAGGAGGGTTTACAGTGATGTGGAAGATGAAGTAATTTGGACTAAGGCAAAGGACAAAAGATTCTCAGTTAAGTCTCTTTACAAGGACTTGGACCCGGAAAGGCGTGAAGAATTTCCTGCAAATATCATTTGGAATTCTTTGGTGCCGCCAAGGGTAAGTTTTTTTGTTTGGGAAGCCACGTGGAAAAAGTCCATAACATTGGATCGTCTTAAGAGAAGAGGGTTCTCCTTGGCTAATAGATGCTATTTGTGTTTGGTAGAGGAAGAATCCATTGATCACATACTCTTGCATTGTGGGCTGGCCAGAAGTTTATGGAGCTTACTTTTCTCTCTATTTGGAGTTTCATGGGTGCTCCCCTCTTCAATAAGAGAAGCGTTATTGGGGTGGTTAGGGCCTTGTGTGGGAAAGGAAAGGAGGAAAGTGTGGCGTTCAGCACCCTTGTGCCTCTTTTGGATTGTTTGGAAGGAAAGAAACAGTAGGGCTTTTGAGAATGTAGAGCATACGTTTTAGGGGTGTAATTCGGTTTTACTTTGTAATCTGTGGGCGTGGTCCAGGGGTCTTTTTGTTTCTGGTCCCACTTCAGTTGTAGATTTTGTTGATTGGATAGGCCATGGGTAAAGGTTTTTTTTGTATACCTCCTGTATACTTAGGGGTGCTTCCTTGAAGTGCCTCTTTTCATTAATATATTGTCTCTTTATTCATCAAAAAAAAAAAAATATGAGCATAGATCAATTGCTATAAAATAACTACTTTCAAGCAATGGAGTAGGATGTCGTTAGTTGCTTCTTCTCCTTCTTTGCACATGAAGCATCTATTTGGGATCCTCCAACCCTTCTTTGTAAGCTGGTCTAATGTATGAATCTTGCCCCACATTGCTTCCCATGTGAAAAACAAATATTCGGTAGAACCCGAGAATTCCAAATAGAACCAAAAGGAAATGCCTCCACCCTTCCACTTAACTGAAAAATGTCACTCTTCTAATTCAGCTAAGCCAGTTTCTCTTAAATGTCCCACCTAATGGACTGCTCATACAATCTCCTAAAGAAGGCTTCCACCTCATCTAACTTCCAATCATGAAATTGTCTTAAAACCCTAGGATTCCAACTACCCACCTCCTACATCTCAACAACTCATGCATCCTTAGAGGAGGCTATCAAGAAGAGTTCCAGGAATAACTCCTTCAAAAGTGTCGCCGTACCACCTATCCCTCCAAAGTTTCATTTTATACCCATTGCCCACCCTAAAACTAGTTCTACCCTTGAAAACATCTCACCCACTCCTAATTGTCTTCCACACCCATTTCATAGCCTCCTCAATACTCTAGAGCACCAATCCCTCTCTTCCTCCCTAAACTTTCCAACTATCACCTGTTTCCAAAGGGAGTCCCTATCAATCACAAATCTCTAGCGCACTTATAGGTTAGGCACATAAGTTCTTGAGAGAACTCTCCCAATAAGCATATATTAAAGAAACCTAGTGGACTTATAATCAATTTAGAAATCATATTTTACCAAAAAAGCAATTTATAGTAAACTTAAGACTCTTAGAAAAATTTGGAAAGATTTTCCTTTTTTTAAGTTAGAAAAATTTAGAAATATTTTCCTTTTTAAATCCTTAAATTAAATTGCGTTTCAAAATTCTTCTAAGATTTGGAAAGACTTTCCTATTTAAATTTTCAATTTAAAATTCTTTCCAAAATAATTTTATTTTCAATTTTAATATAAATCCGCTTTATGTCTTTTATGTCATTATTCTCCATTAACTCAACCATACTTATTTAATCTTGAATAAATTTTGTAGCAACATTGAATCTTCAAAAAGAGTGTAAATCACAAGAAAGTTTGCAGAATCCTAAGCCAGTATGAATGGAACAAAATTACCAAGTTAATCTAAATAGCTTAAGGCACTAACACGTAGTTCTCTTGATATTTGCCTTCACGAAGTTGCTTCCATGGCTGCCCAATTTTTAAAATCCTCCATCACCACCCTCTTATAGCCTCTCTTTCCTCAACTGTTAAAATACCTTCCTTTCCTTAGCATCCCAAAATCCTATTTGATTCACAACCAACTTTTTATTAGTAGAGACATCTCCCAAAACCCCTTTGTTCCAATCTTTAAGGTCCTCCTTTAAGCTTTGAGCTTGGTTGCTAAGACATGGCTAAATGACCCTCTAATATTGTACCCTTGCCACTAATTTTTTATCAAGTTTTTGAAATCATCTGCTTTCAACCACATGTTTTCAAATCTGAAAGACTTCCCCCCCCTCCTATCCCTCCTGCTAGGTGCATGATTAGACATAGGTCTTGGGAAAATGCTCTAAGTCAGACCACTAAAACGATTCTCCCATTCTTCTCGGACAAGAAAACAATCCATCCTAGATGCAAGCTATTTATTTAAACCATTGCTCCATTTGAAAGATGCACCAATAAGGGAAGGTCTCTCAGCTCAAACTCCTTTATGAACTTTGAAAAACGCCTGATAGTTGTTGATCATCTTAGGTCCTCCTTTCCCCAGGAAATCTCACAACATTTAAATCCACTCCTACACACCAAGGGTCATGCCAAAGACTTCTTATATCACTCAATTTAATCCAAAACAGCTCTCTTCTCAGTCTGAACTGGACCATAAACACATGAGAACATTCAAACAAAAATGTCCTCGCAAATTTTGAATTTACAAGAAATTGAAAAAGCTTCCACTTCCATTTTGATGGACTCAAACATATACTTTTAAAAGGCACAAGGTGCAGCCCAAGGCATTGGTCTTTAGTGAAGTGGGGTATACCCTAAGTCATATGTATAATTTTATATAATATAGGAGATTTTGGCATGTAAACATTTGTCCCGAACACTTATTATCAAATATTAGCCAAAGAATTAACATTTAACAAAAGAAAATTTGAAAAATAAATAAATTGATGATTAATGTCAAAGGAATAAAATAAAATAAAAATATTGCATAAAATAAAACTATTACCTTATTTAAAAGAAGTGGAAAAAAAATATTCATATAAATAAGGGATTTGACCACTTTCTGCATATCCTCTTGTTGATCCCTCTCACATTCTATTTCATTAGCAGACTTTTACTATTTCTCAAATGCTCTTCCCATTAGTCCTTCCTTTGATTGAAGCACTGTTGTAATTTAACAAGCATTCAAGCTTACGAAATTCCTTCTCAAACTTGGATCCAACAGTAGTCTTCTTTTTTTTTTTTCTCCCAACTTGAGGCACTTCCCCTTTTTCTTAGCTCCATCTTTCTTAGAAGGGCAAGAATCTCTTCTCCAAAACCATCAATCGATGCCCCCACAATCCTACTGAAAGAGGCTAGCTTAGAGAAATGACCATCAGAGGAGGGAATCCTAGTTTGGACAAATGGAATGAGGCTTTTTTTTCTGGAAAAAACCTTTGGTCCATCTCCATTGCACTCTTACCCCCATTATTTCTGCCAGAATTTTTCCTATGCTTCACCAGTGTGCCATCTGTCACCAGAAAGGAAGAAAAATTGGCATGCACCATAATTAAATCTTCATTATTTCAAAGAATAACATACATCCCTAATTTATTCTGAGACTCTTCAACAGAATCCTCAAATCTAAGAAACCTGAATTTAAACTCAAAAAACAGGATAACTACCAAATAAATAACTATCTTTATTTTTAAACTTAGATACGACTCCTAATCTGATAAGCATAAAATTTAAATAACAAAGACTAATTCAAATAACTTACCTGAAACTAAAGGAATTCAAATGACATTTGACTCTGACTTCCAACACCATCCTTTAAGATCATATGCAACAAACCTTTTGCTATTGCCTTATCCGCAATGTCCTCTCCGGCCACATCCCCATTTTCATAGGGAGCAACATTTTATTGGATAAGTAGAGGAAATTATTTAGAAGAGAAGCACAAAGATCCTTCAGAGTTGCAAAAAACAGAAAGCAGAATCCAAACCCACAAGCAATCATCAAATCACTTGGACACATCTCACTAGAACATGCCAAGATGCACATTCCCTCCCTGTTTAAAAAGTTCACTTCTTGATTAGCCAGTCTAGGACCTAAATAAAAAGTCCCTTGAGAAATCTAAGCTCCCCTGTATCAGATAATCATAGTACTAAGGATCAGTTCTGGTCAGTCTAACCCAAGAGATGACTATGAAAGAATCACCCTGAATGAGAATTGAGTAGTTGCCTTGATTGATCTCAACCCTTCCAACAAGGTTCAATGTTCTTTATAATTTTTAGCCCAAAATCAACCAACTTGGAGAATACTATAACATGCTCTCTGTGATCTCTATTATTTTACATAGACTGTCCAATGAATACCCATTGAAGTTGAGCTGTATGACTCTGGGATGAGAGAGACCCAATAGTTCATAGTAAGCTTTCTCATCCGACAGCCTGAACTAATGCAATCATTAATAGAGGGTTGATTAGCAAGTTTGAACAATCAAAGGTTTGAAAGTTTGTTATTAAATTAGCTGCCAAAAGGTCAATCTTGTTTTACTAAAACTGTAATAAATAAATATATGAAGGCTACTATTATATCCAGGAAACCATAAGAAAGTAGTTAAGGGCTAGCATTATAAAAGTGGAAGAACCTGCTCATTGTAGGAACTTTTATTTCCAGAAGAAATATACTAAGTAATTATCCAGAATTTTCTGGTTTCAGTTTGTGCAAAGATCTTTGCCAGATTTCTCCTTTAAAAAGTCCTTTTTTTTTTTTTTGGATAGATAAAAAAGAAAATTATATTAAAAAATCTTAGCTTCAATGATGTTTGGAGTAACTTGGTTCTACTCTATGTGGTATTTGGATAGTAGCTGTATTAATTTTCTGGTTTTCGTCATAAACAAACAGCACTAGATCTATAATTTTTATTTTTTTTTGATAGGTAAATTTTTGTCCCACAAACTCTCCCAATCCCTTTATGACTTGATCCATCATAATAATGATCAAAAGATTCATTGCAAACTTTTTGGTTATAAGCACGTAAAGAAGGTAAAAAAATAAGATCTTCAATCAAAGCAATCCCTAGTACTTTGAATTTAATGCATTGTTGAGTTAAGTTTAGTGGATGTGCACATTGAAGAGTCAATTCACCACCCCACAGATCATCCTAGAATCTCATTGAGGGTTGATTTCCTAGAAAAATTCATATTTGCTTTTGTAAGAGAATTCTCAAGCTTTGACATAGATGACTAAAGTCCACAACTGCATGGGACTGAGATATGTTGAGAATCTAAATACTGTTGACCTCATAGTTGGCCGCTATGATGCTTCTTCATCATGTATTCCACCCAAACTTTTGGAATCAAGTATCCAAGACATCTTCATGTCATAATGGATCTAATTTCAAGATTCACACCCCTCTTTCTAAGAGAATCCTGAAGTTTTGAAACAGATATGTGAAGTCCACAACTGTATGGGACCAAGACCTATTGAGGATCTAAATAACTTCAACCTCATACCTTGCCACCACCACCCTTCCCCATGTTCTATCCCACCCAAATTCATTTCTCTAAAGTATCTTTCTTACGGAACAAATCTAATTTTAGTAAGAGCGTTGACATTGTTCTCTCTTTCAAAAAAAAAAAAACAAAAAATCTACTACATTGTTTATGATAATACTTTGATTGTGTTTTGAGTGTTTAGTTATGATATTTTATAGTCATTTAAAGTTCCACGATCATCTACATGTATTTCTTACTTTTTCTCAATACACCTCTTATCTGCAAATAGTCTGCCATCTGTTTAGTCATGTCATCAAATGATATTCATGCATTATTGTCACCATTTATTTGTCTTCCAGGGTAGATTTCTGCTTGCTGCTGTTAGTGGCCGTGTTTTAGCCCGTTCATTTCATTCGGTCCTTCATGTTGGCTATGAGATGATTGAGCAAGCACTTGGTACTGAAAATGTACAACTTCCTGAATGTGAACCTGAAATGACATGGAAACGCATGGAATTTTCTGTGATGTTGGAGGACGTGCAGGCTCATGTTGCACCAACTGATGTTGATCCAGGGGCTGGACTGCAATGGCTTCCAAAAATCCGTCGGAGCTCTCCAAAAGTAAAGCGTACCGGTGCTTTACTTGAAAGGGTGTTTATGCCTTGTGATATGTACTTCCGGTACACAAGGCACAAAGGTGGAACTGCAGATTTGAAGGTGGATTTTCTTTCTTTTAGATGTGTATAAATTTCGTTAGATACTTTATTTGAAGTACCTCTGACCTGTGTATCAGAGGCATTGATTTTTTATGTTGGCATCCACTATTATATGTCACACTAGTGCTGGTTAAAACTTACTTCACATGATTCTCTGTTTTTAAGCAATTCACTTGCTGTATATTTGTTCCATGCAGGTGAAGCCCTTGAAAGAGCTCACTTTCAATTCTCGCAATATAACAGCGACAATGACTTCCCGCCAGTTTCAGGTTATGCTAGATGTGTTGACCAACCTTCTCTTTGCACGGCTTCCCAAGTGAGGATGTGCACTTTTTTTTGCTTATATTCTTTTGAAATCTTTTCTCTTGTTTTTTTTTTTTAACTATTTGGAAATTTAAATTAAGTGGTTTCTCATTCCACTTCTCACTATCACAGCATCTATGATGTCAGTAGTTATCTTTATTAGAATGCTATGTTAATTACTCAGTCTTCACATTTTTATATCAATATGTGTTGTTGTGTGAAGTTGAGCGAGTCTAAACATATTTGATGTAAGGGCCAAGTTCTTAATTATATTTGTGGAGTCAAGCTTCATTGTTCTCATCAATATCTGCCTACTAAATATATGTATCTTCATGCATGAATTCTGGCTCTAGATTTACTGATTTGTATATTTATCTGCCAACTAAATGTATATTCACCAAGCAACCAAAAAACATAGAACTTATAAATTTGATGCAGTCACTTTCTATGCCACAAAGTACTTAGACTTAAACACATTATTCAGGATAAAATAATATTTTGTTTGATGCAATTACTTTCTTACTCTTCAAAATAATTTGAGTAAAGTATGTGATTCAGGCCAAGGAAAAGTAGTCTGTCATATCCTGTTGAAGATGATGAAGATGTTGAAGAAGAGGCAGATGAAGTGGTTCCTGATGGTGTTGAAGAGGTAGAACTTGCACGAATCAATCTTGAGCAGAAAGAACGGGAGCAGAAATTGCTTCTTGAGGACATTAGGAAATTGTCTCTTTGTAGTGATACTTCCGGAGACCTATGTCCTGAAAAGGAAGGTGATTTATGGATGACTACCGAGGGCAGATCTACATTGGTGAGAAGTTTTAATCTTGAGAAATAAATTTAAATTGGAATCCTAGATAATATTTGTGATGCTAGTCTTTTTATTTTTATTTTTATCTGATTTTGTGCTAATTTCCAGACCATCATTACGCATTGATGTAGGACAACCCAAGGATGGTTGCCTACAATCAATAGGTGGGTCAGGGTTTGTATCTTTTAGGGTTTAAGGAGAGGAATAAGGGA
This sequence comes from Vitis vinifera, assembly GCF_030704535.1. Taxonomy (NCBI): domain Eukaryota; kingdom Viridiplantae; phylum Streptophyta; class Magnoliopsida; order Vitales; family Vitaceae; genus Vitis; species Vitis vinifera. Next base: position 6,102,598 of record NC_081822.1, on the reverse strand, counting down.
TAAAGGTTATGGTAGAGAAAAATAAAATAAAAAATATAGAGAAAAAAGTTTCAAAGAAGATATAAAAACTATAAAGTCTTACTAATGCCTTCTAAGAATCTCACCTGGAAGAAAATCAATGGAGTCTCATCATCGAGAATTGCAACACTTGTAAAAAAACTAATATTATTTAATCACCAATCAATTACTATGATTTACATCAATTAGCCTTATTTATAGGTTTTTCTAAGAAATCCAAAGTCTATTAGGATTCTAATAACCTATTATGATTCTAATTATAATTCTCCTATAACTTAATTAGCTATTCCTAATTTAACTCCAATAAATACTAATCCTAATTTAATTCCAACTAAAAAAAATGTCCATCTTCATCATTCTCCATGACTTGAAAAAAGAACTTGATCTCAAGTTTTTGTGATTTTCCACGATCAATTGAAATCCTGAGCAATGCCTTCCATACGTTTTTTCTTCATTGACTTTACACCATGGTAAGATAGGATCTCAAGATCTTTGGAACTTTTTCAATTTTATGCAGACAAGTACCAAATTTTGAAGGACTTTTGAGTGTTGTAAAACAAATTGATAGTTCTCAAAATAATGTGTGTCATCAACAAGCTTGTAGTAAGTTGGATGTTACGCAAATGAGGAAGTTGATTTGGTAATTCTACAGTCCACAAGTTAGAAAAGTCATCAAGGATATTACATATTTTTACTGGATATTTGTTATCTTGCTCTTTAAATTCATCCACACTCTTAGTGGTTAGCATCCACTTAAGGGGTGGTGAGTCTCTCTTGGTTTTTTGTTTTAGAGGCCTTAGCCGCCTTGTATACCACCTGTATGTTGTGTGGCTTTTTGCCTCTTCTTTAATGAATTTCTGGTTTACTTATCAAAAAAAAAAAAAAAAACATTCATCCACACTCTTCGGGCTATTAGAGAAAAAATAATTTTAGTTTCCATGCTTTCCTTTTCAAATTGATGCATAGTAAACATCTTTTTATGGTTGGACCTCTCTGGCTTCTTAATTGTTAGGACTTCTTTGATTCGACAAAGGATCTTCTTATGCTCATTGTGAATGAGAATATATGTATTTTTGTAGCTATCATGTTGAACCCTTCTATAAAAAGTCCAAGATCTTCTAAGCAAAATATGACTTACTTTTATTAATAAGACCTCACACCATACAAACTTTTCAAAATTCTTACGAAAAAAAGAATATAACCAAACAACGAAAACTTACCGAAATAGAGGAGTCATTAACCCTTGCTACTTAGAATGGATTTGAATGTTTATCTATTTTAAGATTTAGTTCTCAATAAGCTCTTACGAAGTATTCAAACTGCTACTTCCATCAATAATCATGGTACATAACCTTCCTTGGCAAGAGATACATATATGGAAAATGCTAGTACGGCACCAATCTTCTTCTCTTTGAGACAATTAACAAAGGTTGTACTATAAGACTATGACCTTCTATCATACCATCATAGCAATCGTATTCTTCACTAAGTTCATCTTCATTAAAGGTCTTTTCTTTCGTTGAATAACTCTCCAATTCAAATTTTGGTTTTTCAATACAAAAGTGTAAACCTTTGCTTAGGCACACAACAACATAATGACCATGCCTATCACCCTTAAAGCATAAAGGAGTCATGCTTACCTTTTTATCTCCGATACTCATTGAAGTTTTATCCATAGTTGTTAAAAACTTACAATACACAATATGATACATTTTTTATGAAAATCGATATGTATCACAATCCATATTTTATTTTAAAGTGTATCTTATCATACATTTACAATACACTATATGATACGTGATATCACGATACAATCATACATACATCTTTAACTATTTTTCTATAATTTTTTTTGAATAAAATCAAATAAATTCTTTTTTTTTAATTTTTTTTTTATTATATTATCTATTTAAAATATACTAAAAAATTACAAATCGATCATATAAAGGAGAAATAGGTAAATAATCTTATATTAAAAGTTGTATTTTTATTGTCAAGTACTATATTAGAATTCAAGTAAGTTTATTTTTACAATGAATAATGGAGAATTTTCATTTGAATGTGTTGAATATAATGTATGTATAGTATACTATCTTTCCTAGTTAATATAGGTCACATGTATGGTAGTTAGGACTCCTAGCCTTGTATATATATATCTCTCAATTGTAAGTAGAGATTACAATGAATGTGAATAAGGTTTTTCTCCTTTCTCTCTCTCTCTCAACATGGTATCAGAGCCAAGGAAGAAAACCTAATTCTTTCCTGTTTTCCGTGTCATCAACTCCGGGAAACCTTCCGGTGATCGTGTTTCTTTCCGGTCACCTTCCCCATCTCCCAATACTTTCCGGTTAGTCGGATCGTCGTTAGAAACCACTCACCGCTGGCAAATTTTCCGGCGAAATTTTCCGGCGAACTTTCCGGCAAAATTTCCCGGCGACCTATTTTTCCGACACCGACCATACCAGAAGGAGCGCCTGGAGGAGATCTCCAACTTTTGTGAAGGCACTAGCACCAAAAGAGCAGCCACGCGCCGGCCACGCGCAATTTTCCGGTCGGCGGTTGAATCTCACGCGCCGGCGCGTGGGGGCGCGTGAGAGCTTTTCCTGCGACGCGCCTCCTCCTCGAGCTTCGCCTGACGCCGATCAGCCTTCCCACCTCCCTGGTTCTCCCATCCGAGCCCTGCACGTACCTCTTTTGGGGATTTTTGTCTCCGTCGGCCCTCCAAACAGTCTTTCCGGCGAAGCTCCGACCACTTTTTCTCCACTCCAATCCCTGCACGTGCCTTGGGAAGTGTTCTTCTCACTTTCTGGTGGTACCACACCGCGATTTGAGGCCGTCTCCCTTTTTCAGTGGTGCCACGCTGCAATTTGAAGCCGTATTAGGGCTCTCTTCGATCCAAACATACTTCATTCTCCAGATAAGTGGATATGGCTACTAAAGCTTCCATTTTTTCCTCTGTCATATCTGGATCTCCTATGATTACTTCAGAGAAATTAGTTGGGAGTGAAAATTATCTTTCCTGGTCTGCCTCTGTTGAACTTTGGTTTATGGGTCAAGGATATGAGGATCACTTGATTACACAGGAGGCAGATATCCCTGAGGTCGACCGCGTACAGTGGAGGAAGATAGATGCACAGTTGTGTAGTGTATTATGGCAATCGGTTGATCCCCGAATTCTTCTTCATCTTCAGGCCTATAAAACTTGTTTTAAATTTTGGACTCAGGCCAAAGGATTATACACGAATGATATCCAGCGTCTTTATAAGGTGGCTTCTGCTATTGTCCATCTCAGCCAACAGGACTTGGATCTATCTACTTATATTGGCCAGATTGCCTCTCTTAAGGAGCAGTTCTTGACTGTGATGCCTCTTACTCCTGATGTTGGGGCTCAACAAACACAGCTTGACAAGTTCTTCATGGTCCTTACTCTTATCGGCCTCCGTCCGGATCTTGAGCCTATTCGTGATCAGATTCTTGGTAGTTCATCAGTTCCGTCCTTGGATGATGTGTTTGCTCGCCTCCTCCGTATCTCGTCCACTCAGACTTTGCCATCTGATAGCGCTTCAGATTCTTCTGTGTTAGTTTCTCAAACTACCTCTCGAGGAGGACGCAGTGGTACCCGAGGTAGAGGCCACCGTCCTCATTGCACCTATTGCAATAAACTTGGCCACACTCGCGATCGTTGCTATCAGTTACATGGAAGACCTCCTCGCACTGCCCATATGGCCCAGTCCTCTGATTCTCCGCTGCCTCAGCCTCCGAGTTCCTCCGCATCTCAGACATCTCAGGCTTCTATTGCCTCTGTTGCCCAGCCTGGTAATGCCTCTGCCTGCCTTACCCACACATCTTCTCTTGGACCCTGGATTCTAGATTCTGGAGCATCTGATCACCTATCTGGTAATAAGGATCTTTTCTCCTCTATTACTACTACCTCTGATTTACCTACTGTTACCTTAGCTAATGGTTCTCAAACTGTGGCTAAAGGTATTGGTTTGGCCCTTCCTCTGCCTTCTCTACCTCTCATTTCTGTCCTTTATACTCCTGAATGTCCTTTTAATCTTATTTCCATCAGCAAAATCACTCGTACTCTTAATTGCTCTATTACCTTTTCTGATAAATTTGTGACCTTGCAGGACCGGAGTACGGGGAAGACGATTGGCATAGGACGTGAGTCTCAAGGCCTCTATCACCTCACCTCAGATTCATCTCCTGCAGTTTGCATTTCCACTGATGCTCCTCTCCTCATTCACAATCGTCTGGGCCACCCTAGTCTCTCCAAGTTCCAGAAGATGGTTCCTCATTTTTCCACTTTGTCGTCGCTTCCGTGTGAGTCATGTCAGCTTGGGAAACATACTCGTGTCTCGTTCCCAAAGCGTTTGAATAATCGGGCAAAGTCTCCTTTTGAGCTTGTCCACACTGATGTTTGGGGTCCTTGTCGGACTGCGTCTACTTTAGGATTTCAGTATTTTGTCATTTTCATTGATGACTATTCTCGATGTACTTGGTTATTCTTAATGAAAAATCGAGCTGAGTTATTCTCTATTTTCCAGAAATTTTATACTGAAATCCAAACCCAGTTCAATATTTCTATTCGTGTGTTACGCAGTGACAATGCCAGGGAATATTTTTCAGCCCAATTTACTTCGTTTATGTCTCATCATGGGATTCTTCATCAGTCTTCTTGTGCTCATACTCCTCAACAAAATGGGGTAGCTGAACGCAAGAATCGACATCTTGTTGAGACAGCTCGTACTCTCCTCCTCCATAATCATGTTCCTTTTCGTTTTTGGGGGGACGCTGTTCTTACCGCTTGTTATTTGATTAATCGTATGCCCTCCTCTGTCTTACACGATCAGATTCCTCACCCCCTTCTTTTCCCTGACCAACCACTTTATTTCCTTCCTCCTCGTGTCTTTGGTTGTACTTGCTTTGTTCATATTCTCACTCCTGGACAGGACAAGCTTTCCGCCAAGGCCATGAAGTGCCTCTTCTTGGGATATTCCAGACTTCAGAAGGGTTATCGTTGTTATTCCCTTGAGACTCATCGGTACTTTATCTCCGCTGATGTCACCTTCTTTGAGGACTCACCATTCTTTTCCACCACTTCTGAGTCTCTTCCTGTTTCTGAAGTCTTGCCCATTCCCATTGTCTCCCCACCTGATGCTATGCCCCCTCGACCACTTCAGGTTTATCATCGTCGCCCTCGTGTCGTTGCTCCTCTCCCTTTTCCTGAGGCACCTGCTGACTCACTTCCTATCCCTTCGGCTTCACCTGCCCCGACTCTGCCTTCTCCTAATGACTTACCCATTGCTGTTCGGAAAGGTACTCGCTCTACTCGTAATCCTCATCCTATTTACAATTTTTTGAGTTATCATCGATTATCTTCACCCTATTCTGCTTTTGTTTCTGCTATATCCTCTGTTTCTCTTCCAAAGAGCACCCATGAAGCTCTTTCCCATCCAGGCTGGCGACAGGCAATGGTGGATGAAATGGCTGCTCTGCACTCTAATGGCACTTGGGATCTTGTTGTTTTACCCTCGTAAATCTACAGTTGGTTGTCGTTGGGTCTATGCAGTTAAGGTTGGTCCTGATGGTCAGGTTGATCGCCTTAAGGCCCGCTTAGTTGCTAAAGGCTATACTCAAGTTTATGGTTCTGATTATGGTGACACATTCTCCCCTGTTGCCAAGATTGCTTCTGTCCGCTTGCTTCTGTCCATGGCTGCTATGTGTTCTTGGCCTCTTTATCAGTTGGATATTAAAAATGCCTTCCTTCATGGTGATCTTGCTGAGGAAGTTTATATGGAGCAACCTCCTAGTTTTGTTGCTCAGGGGGAGTCTGGTTTAGTGTGTAGGTTACGCCGCTCTCTATATGGCTTGAAACAATCTCCTCGAGCATGGTTTAGCCGTTTTAGTTCTGTTGTTCAAGAGTTTGGCATGCTTCGCAGTACAGCAGACCATTCAGTTTTTTATCATCATAACTCCTTGGGGCAGTGTATTTATCTGGTTGTTTATGTGGACGACATCGTCATTACAGGCAGTGATCAGGATGGTATTCAGAAACTAAAGCAACATCTTTTTACCCACTTTCAGACCAAAGACTTGGGGAAACTCAAGTATTTCTTGGGAATTGAGATAGCTCAATCCAGTTCTGGTGTGGTCCTTTCCCAAAGGAAGTATGCTTTAGACATCCTGGAAGAAACCGGTATGTTAGACTGTAAACTGGTAGACACACCTATGGATCCGAATGTCAAACTTGTACCAGGACAGGGGGAGCCTTTAGGAGACCCCGGGAGATATCGACGGCTCGTAGGTAAATTGAACTATCTCACCATTACTCGTCCAGACATTTCTTTTCCTGTGAGTGTTGTTAGTCAATTCCTACAGTCACCATGTGATAGCCATTGGGATGCCGTAATCCGTATTCTTCGATATATCAAAAGTAAACCAGGCCAAGGTGTATTGTACGAGAACAGAGGTCATACTCAAGTTGTTGGTTACACAGATGCAGATTGGGCTGGCTCACCCACAGATAGACGTTCCACTTCAGGGTACTGTGTTTTTATTGGAGGTAATCTAATATCTTGGAAGAGTAAGAAACAAGATGTAGTGGCCAGATCTAGCGCTGAAGCCGAGTATCGAGCTATGGCTTTGGCAACATGTGAACTCATATGGTTGAGACATCTTCTTCAGGAGTTGAGATTTGGAAAGGATGAACAGATGAAACTCATCTGTGATAACCAGGCCGCATTACATATTGCATCCAATCCAGTCTTTCATGAAAGGACCAAGCATATTGAAGTTGACTGTCATTTCATTAGAGAGAAGATCGCATCAGGATGTGTTGCTACAAGTTTTGTCAATTCAAATGATCAACTAGCAGACATCTTCACTAAATCTCTCAGAGGTCCTAGGATTAAATATATTTGTAACAAGCTTGGTGCATATGACGTATATGCTCCAGCTTGAGGGGGAGTGTTGAATATAATGTATGTATAGTATACTATCTTTCCTAGTTAATATAGGTCACATGTATGGTAGTTAGGACTCCTAGCCTTGTATATATATATCTCTCAATTGTAAGTAGAGATTACAATGAATGTGAATAAGGTTTTTCTCCTTTCTCTCTCTCTCTCTCAACAGAATGGTTTGAATGTTGACAATGAAAATGATGGTGATTAGTGAATAAAAATTTTTACTTAATGAATTAGCTTTTTTTTTTTTTTGGGGTGGAAAATGAATGATGGCAGACTTGAAAAGCTGTAACTTTGAAAATAACACATAAAGACACACACATACACATACAAAGAAGTTTATTTTTGGGGATTATGTGATGAATCTATAAATTAAAGTTATATTCTGTTAATTTGAACTTGTCAAAACATTAACATTCAATGTTCTCATATGATATAATATAGATTAACTCTTTAGATCCTACCATTTTCCATAAAATTGGATATATAATAATTTATACTTCATACTTTCACTAGATATTCACACATATACTTATTTTCTATTTATTTTTCTCTATATAAAAAAAATTTATGATATACAATACGATATGACACACAATACGGAAAAATAGAAAAACAATACACGAAACATTTTATGAGTTAACAACTATGGTTTCACCCTTATTATCATCTCTATTAGGTGCATGCGAAGCTTGTTGATTGTTGTCCTCACCATTCACATGGTTAGAAGTTTGGGAGTTTGTTGTGCTTACTGGTTTTCTTGTTATCTAGTTGTAGAAAGTGCTCCCAATTTGTGAAATTGGAAGTTTGGAAGCTTGACACTCTAGCCATTCGTCTATTTTAAGACCTAATTGATAAACATCATCCACAATATAAGTGTATAGCTATCTTCTCAAGCTGAATCTCCATTTGAAGTCTAGCTTTATAATAGGTTGCAAGTTGAGCATCACTTTCCTGCGCTTGATTTTGAATGCTCAACTCATGAAATTCTTTCGTATATTCTTCATTTGACTTAGTACCTTGTTTAAGGGAAAATAATTTTGCGTACATGAGTTGTTCATAGTCAATGAGGAGAATGTACTCCTTCATTTTTAACTTCATCTCATCCCATGTCTATAGGTGGTTTTCGAGTTCTGTAAAGCCAATTCTTAATATTATGCTACCATAGACGTGTTGCTCCTTTCAACTTTGCCTTCACAAAATGAACTTTTCTACTTTTGAGCATAACATACCAATCAAAGTAACCTTGGATTGACATAATTCAACAACTTCAAGAAGTACATTTTTTGTCACATCGTCATTTTGCTCAAAGATTTTGCCCCTTTTTTATTTCCCATCATAAAATTGCCTTGTTCTTCATGTGGTCTACGAGGCGATTATCTGAATCAATCAGACATTGTTTTTTTTTACTCTTTTCTAATAGCTTCATGACCTCATCAAGTTTGCTATTTAGTTGTATTATAGCATCTTGATGAGATTGTTGTGTGGTAAAGATCTTGTAAGCGTGTCATAATGACATCTTGATTGTTAGAAGCATTTTTTAAACTCATGCTTGCATAAGTTGCACCGCTCCTCAATTGCATATGCCTTCAAGCCAAGAACTTTTGCTTTTGATAGCAAAACAGATATAGGACAAACCTAGGACGGTTACCTTCAATGAAATAGGTGAGTTAGGGTTTAAAGAGAGAAGCAAGTGATAAAGATTATGGTAGAGATAAATAAAATAAAAAATATAGAGAAAGAAGATACGAAGAAGAAGAGATAGAAACCTTAGAGTTTCACTAAAGCCTTTTAGGAGTCTCACCCTTGAGAATTGCGACGCTTGCAAAAAAATTAATATTATTTATTCACTAATCAATTACTTTAGTTTACACCAATTAGCCTTGTTTTAGGCTTCTCTAAGAATCCAAAGTCCATTAGGATTCTAATAACCTATTATGACTATGATTCTAATTCTCCTATAACTTAATTAGCTATTCCTAATTTGACTCCAATAAATACTAATCCTAATTTAATTCCAACTAAAACTATTGTCCATCTTCATTACACATTGATAGGGAAATTTCCTCAAAATTTAATGTGGTTTGGCTGGACATTTAAAAAAAATGTATATAGTATGGTTATATTGTTGTTCTCTACCACTCCTTGGATGATGTCCTATTAAGGGAACATTTGGTATATGGCCATGTTAATTTCAGCCAAAATACCTTTGTCAATATGATATGACATGCGAGTATGAGATCTGTGTCAAATGTATTTATATTTCATTGGATATTAGCTATTTAGCTCATGACTGTACTATCTTTTCTAAAAATAAAAGTAATTTTTTTAATCATGGTTTATTTGCGTTAGATACACAATTATTTTGTTCTTTTATCTCTTTGTTATTTTTTTTTTCCATGTCACATAATAGTGTAAAATAAATTGTAATTAAAGATAAAGAATTTTTAAATTAATTTTTAACTCTTGTAACTAAAAAAAGGCTTTATCTCTTAATTTAAAAAAAAAAAAAATTTATTAAATTTAAAGATAAATATAATAATTAATGTCATATAAATTTTAAAAATTAATATAATAAATAATAGCATAAAAAGGATAAATATCAAAATTAATATCTTAAAAAATAAATTATAATAATTAATATAAAAAAGCCCAAATTTGTGCATGATAAGAAACCAACTATGAAATAGATTTTATCAACATCTAGCTTATTAGAAGATTTTTATTACAAAATCAATATAAATTTTTGAAGCTTTAATTGAATCAAAGTTTACTAATAGTATGGTATATTGTTTTCTAAAATATTTTTCTTAACATCCTATTAGATCACAAGACTGATAATAAATAGGTTCTTCGTGTATAATCAACAGTAACATCAACAAAAAATAATGCTTAGCATCTTATTAACCATGTAATATTATAGATAACTTGTACCTTTTTTTTATTGTGCTTATGTTTAGTGTTAATTTATTTTTCATTAGTGCTATATTCAAGTACTCACACCCATAGTTGAGATCTTTTTCAGTTGAATCCCCATGTCCTAAGGTTTTGGGATGCAAAGGATGACACCTAGACAAGTACTCGCACCTAACACCTGTACCCGAACCCATGTAATATAGAAGGGAACTCTTAGGATTATATCAAACCCTTTTATCATTTGGAGCAATTTAGGTGGCATCAGTGTGCACTTGTAGATGTATTGAAATTTTGTGGGGAGATTCTGCATCTACTGTTCTTACAATGGGATATCATACTCCTAGTCATTGTTATGTTAAAATTTAGATTGCAACTCCTTAGTTGTGTTGGAAATCCAATTGGGAGTATGATACTCCTGGTACTCTATCACATGTTATCATATATATGATCCTGTATCACATTCGTTCAAATTGGCACTGTCTGCAATTATGTATTTATGTGATTATTACTGAGATGTGATGTAACTCCACTGTGAGGCTAGTTGTCTTTGTATCGAAGGCCAACTTAGTAGTCCTTCCTTGCAAGTTCTAATCAGTTTCAAGCATTTCAAGCCGTAAACCTAGTCTTAGTTTTAAAAACTCTAATATGCTTTAGCGTGGATTAATTTAACAAAGATATTTTATTTTCAGTACTTGTAATCATCATAGAATTCTTCTTTTCAAGACAGTGATGCCATTGTAAACATAGAATTTATTTGGTTCAAATGCTATTTTGTTGAAGATTTTGCTTTAATGTTGCACTTGGAAGAAATTTGTTCAGAAATCTGGAGATTCAGTAACCATTTTTTGTTCTAATTTCTTGGCTTCTCATTCATCTTTTCTTGTTCTATATCTATGTATCTATCATCGTCGGCCTTAAGCTACAATCTGCTTTCTAAATAAGATTTATGTCTGTAATGTATATGAACTTTCAATTGTTCCACATGTAATAGAATATAAACTGCACAAATTCACCTCTCCAGGTGCAAAGACTAAAGAAAGAGCTTGGAAATGCACAAAAGGCCAGAAAAGCAGCTTCTGCATCATTGAGGATGGCTCTGCAAAATGCTGCACAGCTACGACTGATGGAAAAGGAGAAGAACAAAGGTCCTTCTTATGCTATGCGCATTTCTTTACAAATTAACAAAGTTGTTTGGGGAATGCTTGTGGATGGTAAATCTTTTGCTGAAGCTGAGATAAGCGACATGGTGAGTGTCTCAAGACGATGATTAAACACCTTTTATTTTGTGAAATAGCCATGATTATTCTTCCAGATTCCGTCTTGTTGCCTTAGCTATTAAATATTTTGGTGCTAAATCTGTTCCTGTATACAAGGGATTTTTGTTATCAATGTTCATAAGGCAGGATATATTTGGAACATTTCATGGATTTAAGATGTTGACTGCTAGAACTGGAGAATAGTTTTCATTGAATTTTTCAAGTTGTATTGAATCCCTTGTATCTGCTTTCATTTTGTTCAAAACGCCTGCCAAAGAGTCATACCAGTGCCTTATTCACCTCATCAAGCAAGTAGGCAGACTTCTGACACAGATGAACTGGATAATCTCTTTTTTTTTTTTTTCTCTTTCTATATTAGGATACTGGTTGACAATGATGCAGAACCGTGACTATAGAACAGCCATGGCGGTGTTGGACATGTTCAATGTGGCAAGAATTAGAATTTTCAAGTTGAACATGCATGCCAGGCACTTGGTTGACATGTACAGACACTATTTGGCAGTTAAATTGTTCTCTTTGGAAAAAGGATGAGACAGGGCAAGGGGCACAGGAACAGGAACCCTGATTACAGGCTTATTGATTGGATCCCTAACTTTGTCTAGGAGTTACTTTGGCTTCAGATTTCTTTAACTGGAGTGGTTTTCATTACTCTTATTGCCCTCTGCATGGGGATGCTTGATTCTATTGTGGCATCCTTGACTCTCCTTTTAAATACTGAGTTCCAGATTATGGTGATAGCAACATTTAAACACTACTGAACTTGAATCAACCTGTTGCCCTTGAAATGGGAGAGCTGACCCTTGTATTGGTCTAAGGCTCTATACAGATTTGTGGTTGACTATCTCTTCTTTGTTCCAACCTTTGGATGTTTAAAATGTGCCTCAACACTAATTTATTGGAGAAGCCCTTGAGCCTAGTGTAGCCAGCACAGGTTGGGATAGGCATAGAGGAAGTTCCATGTTAAACAGACCTATGTATAAAAGAAATAATTTATTAAAGATATGAATGTATCAGAGACTCTCTTGACTACAATTGAAGAGAAGGAAAAAAATAAATAAAGAAAGAAGCATATAGAAATCAGAAGCTAGTGGCTCTTCGAGAACATCAAGATTCTGGCGGAGTATATTCTAGTTGTATTTTCTCTCCCTCCTTTAACTTGTTTTCTTGTCATGAATCATAACATTAGGGAAAACTTGGAATATTCAAACACCTTCTCAACTGACTGATCAAAATTGCTAAAATTTTCCTATTTCCTTCCTGCCAAATTGCTCAATTATTCAATAGGCTGTTATTTTGGGAACTGTTTGTGCTGGACATAGTGGGATATATTCAATTAAAATTAAAATTGCTATTTATTGGTAACTGTCTCTGTCCAGGCTGAAGGGTTATGAAACAGACAGAAAATTACATGTGAGCTTATTGAGCTCTCTTTCAGAAAGAAAATATATCCAGTGTTGGTTACTCTGTCCCGTGTGTGTGTGTGTGTGTGCATGTGTGTAAATACTAATGTTCATGTATGTTGCAATTTATAATGTTCTATGTTCATGTGGCAATTTTACTTAATTATTGGTAGCTGTGGTTTTTTATGAGACCTTTCTATATTTTTAATTTTGTTCTGAACTTTAAACTTGTTATAGCTGACTTATTCCTCATGAATGCTCTGTGATGCATTTTGCTTTAATTGCAGTTTTGGAAACATTTGATTTTTCCAGAAGTATGGCTGATACCATTTTTTTTTTCAACAGTTTTATGATTTTGACCGGGATTACAAAGATGTTGGTATTGCTCAGTTTACAACGAAGTATTTTGTTGTGAGAAACTGCCTGCCTAATGTAAAATCTGATATGCTTTTGTCTGCATGGAATCCTCCGCCTGAATGGGGAAAGTATGCACTTTTTCCTGCCTTGTTTGCACTGAATGGTACCTTTAGGTTATTTTTCTTGTAGTTAATGGCCATTGCATTTGTAAGACTAATTTCAAAACTTCAGATAGTCTAGCCTTGAGGCCTGGCTGAAATGGCAAGAGGTTGGGGTGGGGTTGTGGGAGGTTTTGGGTTGTCCCATAGGGACCAAAAAGGGTACCTATCAAAATAAGATAAAATTAAATTTAGATGGTTAATTTACAAATGCACATAGAGATATATACTCTGATAAAAAAAATATACATACAGGTACATACAACACAGACATGGTTATTATATATGCACTTAGGTGTTCGTATGTGTGTCAATGGCATTTGTACATATTTACCATAAAAATTATTGCCCAAATCTATCGAAAAGGAGGAAAAATGGCAGAAGTTATAAGATGGATGGCTTTTGTAAATTTATGTTTTTTTCCAACAAATTGTTTTTAATAAGACTAATCTTCTTCTGAATATTGACTTAGTCACCTGTTCCAAATAATTCTAAGCATCCTCCAGAAAAGTCACAATTCCAATTTTTCTGGATGCAGAAAGGTTATGCTACGAGTAGATGCACAGCAGGGAGCTCCGAAGGATGGACACTCTCCTCTTGAACTTTTCCAGGTAGCCAGCTTTCTTATTTTTCTTAATTAGATTTTTCTTATCTTCTGATATAATAATGACTCAAAACTAATAGAAATTTAATAACTAGAATGAAAGTCCAGTGTTCTTATAAACTCTGATGTTTCTTTGCATGGAATTGATTGGGCAGAAGAGGTGGTTTTCTGATGGGTTAACTGTGGAAGAGAGAGGCATAGAGCTTGATACATCTGTTTGCAGAAGTCATTGATCCATCATTTTGAAACCTTTGAAAACAAGGACACAGCATATAACAGCCTTTTTCATTATGATATTGATGAAGGATCACCAACTTTCTAAAACCTCCTCAGACCAGGAGGATTTGATGAAGGTTTTCTTGGAATTCCACAATAGTGAGGTCATTAATAAGAGTACCGATGCCACTTCTATTGCTGTGGTCCCCAAGAAAAAATTCAGATATTTGTAGTGGCTGATTTTAGGCCCATAAGTTTGATTCCTAATCTCTATATGGTTAGAGCCAAAGTGCTTTCTCTCCACATTCACAAGGTTTTGCATGATACTATGCATTGGTCTCAAGGTGTTTTTTGGTGGAGGTAGACAATCCTAGATGATATTCTAGTGGCAAATGAAGTGGTAGATGAAAGAAGAGGCTCTGAAAATAAGGAGGGTTCTTTAAGATAGATTTTGAATAAGCTTATGACGATGTGAAATTTGGGCTTTTTAGATCATGCTTGATTGAGGAAAGGCTTCAGTCCGAAGTGGATGCTCTGGATGTGGAGATGTTTATCTTTTGCAAGTTTTTCCATTCTAGTGAACAAAGTTGCCAAAGGTTAGGTCAATTAAGATAGGGTGATCCTCTGTCCCCTTTTCTTTTTTACCATTCTTGCAGATGCTTTGAGTAGGATGGTTGTAAGAGCTAAAGATAAGGAGTTTTTAGAAGGCTTTTTGGTAGGGAAGGATAGGACAAGTATATCACTTCTTCAATATGCAGATTATACCATTTTTTTTCTCAAAAGCTAACTGGGAGTAGTTGCAAAATCTTGTGTATCTTAATGATTTTTAGACATATATCAAGATTAAAGATCAATCTAAAAAAGCTTCTTGATTGGTATTAATGTGAGTGAGGACTCTATTCAAGACTTAGCCTTGTTGTTGGATTGTAGAGTATTTGTTTAACCCCTTACCCATTTAGGTCTCTCTTTAGGGGGAAATCCTCTAGTCACTTCTTTCTGTGATCCGGTGTTAGATAGGATCACTTGTCGTTTAGGTAGTTGGAAGAAAGCCTTTTTGTCTTTGGGTGGTAGAATAACCCTCGTGCAATGTTATTTATCTCTTATCCCCACTTATTTCCTTTCGATGTTTAAGGTCTCAACCAAAGTAGCTTACAAGGTTGAGAAATTATAGAGAAACTTCATGTGGTCAGGGTTTGGGGAAAGGAAAAGAGACCACCTAGTTAGGTGGGATCTCATATGTAAACTGAAGAGGGTTAGAGGATTGGGTTTGGGGAGAATCTCCTTAAGGAATAAAGCCCTTCTTGGAAAGTAGTTGTGGAGGCTTTCTAGAGAGAGCAACACTTTTTGGCATAGAGTCATCCTAAGTATTTATGGTTGCGCCAATTTGGTTGTTAGTTGGTCACATCGTTACCCTTAGAATGCCATTGTTCAAGTTTAAAATGATTTCTCGAATTCCACCATGGGAGATGGCACAAAAATTCGGCTATGGGAAAATACTTCTTTGGGTAAGAGTCCTTTCAAATTTCAATTTCTAAATTTGTTTTGAGTCATAAGGATAAGGAATATGTTTATTTTCTCTAATATAATCAGCCATCTACATTGGTCCTTAGTGGGTGTTCGTTTATTTTATGTGTATTTCCCTGTAATTTAGTTGTCTTTGGTTGGAGGATTTCTCATCCTTCTTCTTGTACTTCCTTTTTATATTAATATATATTTGTGTCGTTTCCAATCAAAAAAAAAAAAAAAATCAGCCATCTATTAGTCCATCTTGGAATTTCAGCATTTGTTGAGACCTCTAGATTCCCCTCTTCATTGGGTCGTGTACTTATCAACTTCTTTTATAGATGAAAGGGTCTGGTCATTGACATCCTCGAGTCTTTTCACTATCAGCTCATCTTACAAAGCTCTTTCAATTACCCCTCCCTCTCGTCTTCACCTCATTTGCCCTTGCTAACTTAATCTGAATCTCTAAAGCTCCACCTAAGTTATAAGGCTCTTGCTTGGCTTATTGCTAATAAACAGGTTAGTTCCAATGACATGCATTAATTGAGGAAGCCTTACAAATCTCTTATGTTAGATCTTTGTGTTGTGTCTGAAAAGTAGTGAGTCAACTGATCATATCTTTCTTCATTATACCACCACGCTAGCACTTTGGCAAAGATTGTTTTGCTTAGCCAATCTTGATTGCATTCCTCCTAGAAGGCATGATGGAAATGATGGGTATCTCTTTGGAAACCTTCAGAAAGGGAAAATTCTTTGGTGGATGGCCATATTATCCTTGATATGGTTTATATGATTGGAGAGAAATGCAAGGATTTTCAAGGACAGATGGAGATCTTTTTTTTATTTTTTATTAGAAACAAAGAATGTTGTATTAATAGTAGTAAAGATACAAAAGAAGGATGAGAGATCCTTCGCTCAAAATACAGAATTTGGTCAAAGTAGGAATACACCCCTCTATAGAAAACTATATACAAAGATAATCTCTAATTATCTCAAACTTTTGAATCACAAACTGCAGTCCAGTTGAGTTGTAAAACACTAAGAGGAATTCCTTTAAAAGCAACAGTACAAGAGGCCCATAGGAAGGAATAGAAATGAAGTAAATCCCATAACATTCCTTCCCTTCTCCCCTTATCCTAAAATATTCTGGTGTTTCTCTCTTGACACACAATCCACAACAAAGTGAGGCAAACAATTTTCCAAAGTGTCTTACCTCTAATTGAATTCCCCAAACCTCTAAATGCAATAATTATCATGTCTTCAATACTCCTTGGTGGAACCCAATCCAACCTTGCTAGATTGAAGAGTTTGTGCCAAAGCTTAATAGTTAAAGGGCAATGTAGAAAAAGGTGGTCAATCGATTCTCCATTTCCTTTGCATAGAATGCACCACTGAGAACAAAGGGATTTGTAGGGTCTTCTCAATTGCAGCTTGTCATTGGTGTTTACTTTCCCATATACTACCAACCAAGCAAGAGCTTTAACCTTTGAAGGGACTTTTGATCTCCACAAAAACTTGGCTGGAAGGAGCAAGACAGGATTTGAGAAATTTGATAAGGCTAAGAAAAAAAATTAATAGTAAACAAGCGTAATGAGAACAAAGACCAATTTCTTGAATTTGCCACAGAAGGAGAAAAATGCACTAAACTAAGGGAGGACATGAGTCTTTGAAGGAGTTCAATTTCTGTATCAGCGAGATTACTATAAAAATTAAAATTCCAAGAGGACAGATGAAGATTTATAGATGTTGATTAGGACTTGACTTTTTTTTTTTCTTTTCTTTGGGCCTCGGTTACCAAGCCTTGTACAAATATTCTTTTGTTTCTTTTAATGTTGGATTGGAAAAGTGTTTGCTTCTCAAACAAGTCGAGGAAGATAGTTGTAATTGGTTGGTCCACCCTTGTAGTGGGTTTAGTAAAGTTAAATTTTGATGAATGTTCCTTAGGCAACTTTGGTCAGATAGGTATTGGTGGCATGATTAGAGCTTACTCTAATATGGTATTGAGAGCTTTCTTTAAGTAGGTAGGTGTGGGGTTGGCTATTAAGGCAAAGATTTTGGTATTGTTGGAAGGATTGCTATAGGCAAAAGCTTTAGGCCTTTCTACACTAACCACAGTGGGAGCTTTTGCCTATTATATCTTGGATCATTAATAAGGAAAGAGGTTCATGGACGTTTGATGATTAGATACGCAAAATCATAGATGTTGTCAATGATCTAGGTTACTCCCTCCTTTGTTGGAGACTTTCTTCCCTCTTAAGTGTGCTATATTTCTCATCTTTATATTTTTTGCTATGTGGCTTGACAGTTGGTTACTTGATTACTTTTTTGTACATCGTTATTGGATTGCTTGTCCTTTTTGTATTTATTTTTTTAAGATAAATGAAAATGGTTATCTCTGTCCAAAATAATAATAATAATAATAATAATAATAATAATAATGTATTAATATCCATTTACTTTGTACTGAGATATATTTATTATTTTAAATGTTACATAGAATATGATAGTCAATGAACCATTAGTTTGACTCTCTAAATTTACTTTGAAGATTTGGTTGCTTTAATGTCAATGAACCATTAGTTTGACTCTCTAAATTTACTTGTGGGATGTACATTTGTATGTTTTTTTTTCTTCCTAAGAATGAGTTAGAGAAATCAATTTTTCTCATAATTATGAATGGATTATGAATTGAAATTTCTTCTTGAAACATGTAGTGTAACTCTTATAATTGTGATGGTTGACTCGGAATTTGTTTCAAAATGTCATATAAACTGGTAGAATGATAGTTATTTTATTTTGCTTTTGTTTTTATTTTAGAGCTTTTGATTCATTTGATTGGCCATTGCATAGGGTTGTAGTTATGGGGTTGGTTGAGCAAATGGATGTTGTAAAATTTACATGTTGGCATATTGGTTTGCAAAGGTTCAAAACTTCTGGTCAGGTTTTTATTCATTAAATATGGTTTATTAGTAAAATATTTAGTGAAATGGATGTAAAGTTTATATACTACATACTAACCCGACCAACCTAAACATATATTTTCTAACCTGATTTTGACCAAGTTTAGATACATAGGCTTAGGATGAATCTTGGGTTGGATTGGGCTTTGGCAGTTGAACTTAATATATGAGTTGAACTTGGTTGGCTATCATCCCGACTCAATCAGCCTAAGTTGCACCACTTGGTAAAATGATCCACATGTGTTCTTCACTAGTTATATTAATCAGTCTCACATCTCATCAAATAAATAAATAAAATAAAATAAATTAGTCAGTCTCACTTACTGGATAGTTTAAGTTTTGGGAATTGGTTCTTGGTTTGGAGAACATGTGAAATTTATTACCTGTTAGTTCTTTGTGTAACACTTGCCATGCTTCCACCTCCAGGTCGAGATCTACCCCCTAAAGATACATTTGACAGAGACGATGTACAGAATGATGTGGGAGTATTTATTCCCAGAAGAAGAGCAAGACTCCCAACGGCGGCAGGTTAGTTTTATTCTTTTTTTTTTTTTAGATAGGAAACGACAAAGAGATATATTGATAAAAAGGAAGTACAAGAGAAGGATGAGGAATCCTTCCACCAAAGAAAAACAAAAGTACAAGGAATCAAATACAAGAAAATACTGTACAGGTTAGTTTTATTCTTAAGAAGAGAAATGTAGAGAATATGGGAGATCTTTCATAGTTGAGAAGACCCTCAAACAAAAGTACAAGGAATCAAATACAAAAGTACAGGTTAGTTTTATTCTTAAGAAGAGAAATGTAGAGAATATGGGAGATCTTTCATAGTTGAGAAGACCCTCATCTAACAGTGATAGATTAGTTGAAGACTCTGGTGCTTTAAAAGAAGTGGCCTATTGCAGAAACTAGGTGATGATGGTGATTAACTTTATGATATGCAGGAAGTTTGGAAGGTTTCAACCACTGCTGGTTCAAAACGAGTTAAAAAGGGTGCATCAATACATGAAGCTTCATCAAGCAGTCATTCAACCAAAGAATCAGAGATGCCCACCAAATCAAGTTCCTCCATATTACCCTTTACTTTTCCTCCTAGTCAATCTTCTGTTCCTCCTGATTCTGCTCAAGTGAGTTTCACATGACTCTTTATGTTATTTCATTTCTACTTAAATTGTTTTATTAGTCATAGGGACATGTAACAAAAAATGCAATTGCTTGTCCAATGTTTTGACTTAAACATAATAGATGAAGCCTCTTTAATGATTTTTAGATTCTTTAATGATCTCATTCAGGCCGGAGCCAGCTCTAACTTCATAGCATTCTTTCGTAACCTTAAATCAACACATCATTTTTCAAAATTTTCTTGAACCCATTTGCAGGTGTCAAAGTTGCAAAACCTGAAAGCAAATATTGTTTGTGGTTCAACTCCGGAGCTAAGACGATCATCTTCTTTTGACCGAACATGGGAAGAGAATGTGGCAGAATCTGTGGCTAATGAACTTGTCTTACAGGCTCATTCTTCAAACTTTCCTTCATCAAAAAGTGGGCCTCTTGGTTTCATTGAGCAACAAGATGATCCCTCTAGAAATAAACTCAAAGACTCCAAACCTATCAAATCTGGACGTTCATCTCATGAAGAAAAAAAAGTAGGGAAGTCAAATGATGATAAACGATCTAGGCCTCGAAAAATGATGGAGTTTCATAATATCAAGATTAGCCAGGTTGGTTCAGTTTTTGCAAAATCATAATCCAGAGATTCCTGTCCCTTTGATACTGGTCTGAAGTAAAATGTTTCATATCATAATACTGTAGGTTGAGCTACTGGTTACTTATGAAGGATCAAGATTTGCTGTGAGTGATTTAAAGTTGCTGATGGATACATTTCACCGTGTTGAGTTCACTGGAACTTGGAGGAGGCTGTTCTCACGAGTAAAGAAGCATATTATATGGGGTGTTCTCAAGTCTGTGACAGGAATGCAGGTACTATTCTGCATCCATGCCTTGATATATTGAACTGAAGCATTATATACCCCTGCCCACCACAAGTGCAAATTTCAACAACCTGGAATCTGTTTCCATTTAAGAGCACAGTTTGAATCAAATTCTTCTTTCTGCTGCAAGTCTGACCTCTTTGCATATTGAACCTCTGACATTCGGTCTGTGTAGGGTAAGAAGTTTAAAGATAAGGCACATAGTCAGAAGGAACCCAGTGTAACTGGTGTTCCTGACAACGATCTTAATTTCAGCGACAACGATACAAATCAGGCTGGAAAATCTGATTTACCAATATCCTGGCCTAAGCGTCCCACTGATGGAGCAGGTGATGGATTTGTCACCTCCATAAGGGGCCTTTTCAATACTCAGCGTCGCAAAGCCAAGGCATTTGTGCTTCGGACTATGAGGGGTGAAGCAGATAATGAGTTCCAGGGTGAGTGGAGTGAAAGTGATGTAGAGTTTTCTCCCTTTGCTCGGCAGCTGACTATAACAAAAGCCAAGAGGCTTCTTAGGCGGCACACAAAGAAGTTCCGCTCAAGGGGGCAAAAAGGTTTGTGTGATATTTCTTTTGATTGTAATGATCTCCACTTGATTCTTTGTGGATGTGTGCAAAATACCCACGGGATTTTTCAGGACCACTATACTACTCAAAACTAATTCAAATCCTCTGTATCAGGTTCATCCTCTCAGCAGAGAGAGTCGCTTCCCTCATCTCCAAGGGAGACCACAACAGCATTTGAAAGTGACTCTTCAAGTGGAACTTCACCTTACGAGGATTTCCATGAGTAGGAAGCTCTCGTTATTAAAGGGGATTCTTTTAGCTCTTGGGCGGCACTCACCGTAATAGGGTGTTTTGGTTTGTCCATACCATAGTCCCAGTTGACTGAGTGGTACAGAGATGGGGCGATTCTAATTTTATTTGACTCGGTGACTCCCTTAGATGAAGATTCGGATGATTCAAGATGTTTCTGAGTTGTCTTTGAATAAGAGCAGGCAGATGAACTCTTTGCATGGAGGAGTACGTGAAGATACCCGATAATGGTGTTTGACTGAGCATCTGGTTTGAGCTCTTCCTGTTCCCCTCCATGACCCTTGCAATTTTGAGCTAAGCCCTTCTGCCTAAAATGTTTTTTCTCTTACTTTTTTTTTTATATTTTTTTTTATCATTTTTCTTTTGAAATTTTCAAATTGGTGTACCCTGTTGCATCTAAATTGAAGAATCGCATGGATTCTAGAAGTCCATGTTTTTCTCTTCTGAGGATATAGAAACATCATAGCAATATTGAGGATTCGATAATTTTGTACATACCTATTAAGAAATAGAATAAATGTGAAATGTTTATGCCTTGAAGAAATGAAATGAAAGTTTCAATAATACACGCACACACGGATACAGATACATATGCATGCATATGCGTTATTTTACTTCCCAAAGCTCGTCTGTCTGATCTGATGAAGCTCTACAGTATCACTTAGGAAAGTGACAGTTGGCAGAGCGTTTAGAGTAGATAAAGAGGATTTTTAGGTTGTTTTGAAGAACTGCGAACCCAAAATGATACCATGACCCACCTATTAGCAATTGCTTTGGTGCCACTCGATACAATTGAGGAATTTGTGGCGTGTGATTCCTACCATCTACACTCTGCATTACCATGGAAGCAGCTACCAAAAGATCAGTGGCATTAAAATGTAAATTACATGGTCTTTTAACTTTCAGGATTTAGGAATTGCATCTATTCTTAACGGAAATGACCTGTCTTGTTTCCTAGGCAATCCCAATCCAAGTACTTCAGAATTCGTTGCTTAGTGAATCACGTCTATTCTGTTTTTTTCACAATCAAACACAAGTAACAAGAGCATGCATATTCCCAGCATGTGCATTAAGGGTCAACCTGATTTGTTTATTGCAAAACTTGCATTCCATATCAGAATAATGCCAAATTATATTCATCCTTGCAGAATTTTCGCTTTTTTAATATAAATTATCCTCAAACATTTTAACCATGTTAAAAATTGAAAGTGTAATAATATCCAACTAGAATAAACCCTAGCAAATTGATCATACATTATAGACTGCTAAAAAGCACTCAAAGCATGTCTCCTAACTCCACAAACAGGATCCCAACATTCATATCAACAATAATCATCTTCTCAGATATATCTACTGTACGTTAAACCAGCAGTGAGCCCCCTTAGGTCAACAGATGATCATTCGGTTGGTGCACAATTGCTGTGGCCATCAACTCACAATTTTCAGGTTGCCTTGTCTCTACTTACATGGGAATCAGCAAGTTTGACCTATACATAGAAGCGTGAGAAAACATTAGAGGCTACTATGGCATACCCCAACTGGCATTCACATAGCACACTGTAAAGCTAAGTAAAATGTTACCTAATCGAAGTTACCAGGAATGTCCATTTCTGTCTCTGAAGCATTAGCAAGCTCAACCAGAGTTTCCTGCAGGTTGACAACTGAAAATTCAGTGCCATAGAATTGCATGCAAATAGAAAATAATGAGTAGTTTGGGATTTTGAAGACATAAGTTATATAGCCTTGCCCAACCAATAAATGCCGCATGCACTGTAACTTCATATATTTGTGCACACCAGAGATGGCAAAATATATGTTCAGAAAAGACACCACCCCATCAGTGAAATACTATTCTTGACTTAAGGCATTGAAACAGAAGTTGGAAACTAAATATCGAGGACTCCAGAAACGAATACAAACTGCAAAAGAATCATGCCACCTTTAATTTGTTGTTCAGGAATAACAAACCTGGTCATCAAGGTTGCCCGAGGAATGGACAATACCCATAGGCAGTGTGTGTGAAAGATCATCAGCAGTTTCATGTAGATCCTGCACAGTAAAATAATGCCAGTTACAACACAAACAAAAAGTCCACATTTTGATGTTCTGGTTCCCCACATGACCTAAGAGATTTAGGAGATAATGCCAATTTTACGATCATATAGTCTCAACACGAGAAACAAATCGCATAAAGATAAAAGGAAAACATTAACACTTACAGTGAAACTAGAAGGATAAACACCACTGCTCATTACCTAACACCAAGAAGAACTCTAATAAGGTGAAGACAACAACTCAATAATGAGGTTCAATTATTGAATGCCTGGATGGAAGGTCAATTGTTTAGGATAATTTCATCTTTGGGCTAAAGGATGGAAATCCCTCCCAATCTACAACACTGACATATTATCACAATGGAAAAGCTGATGACATTCACAGGGGAAAAAAAAAGTGACATGATACTTTATAGGATGCTTTTTGTAAGGTAAACTGATTACTAGAAAATATTTATTAACTCAGATGGATAAATTAAGATAAAACCTCCTCTAGAAGATTTTATAGCATATCAGTTTGCATGGACATATGTGAGAAACAAGCACCAACTTGGGACAACCAATCAAAGGAAATTTTTGTTCTATAATTCACAAATTTAGGCAGCTTCATCTCGTGGGCAACAAGCCAAACCAGAAAAAAGCTTAAAGCTATCATCTCTGGCTTTAAGGCTATAGGATACTTAGTGGTTTCAGATGTGTCAGGTGTAGATATGTGTCCAAATGGGATCCTTCACGCCCCCAGATTTTAACAGATATGAATACTTGGATATGACATTAATAATGGAAAAAATAACGATTAAAGAATCAATGAAAGCCAAAGTTATCCACGTAAAAACTCCCTATTCTCCCCCAAAGTTTAGGATAGATTCCCTCTTCCCCATGTATACAAAGGATAGCAAAAGGAGAAAGGAAAAGGCTAGCCATTAAAAAAAAATGCTACTGACCTACTTAACCATCAATGAAATCCAACAATGAACCATTAACAAACCCAATAAGATTTTAGACCATTCGCATGGAGGTTAGGTGAAAGCCATCTTCCATTTACAATCTATAACTCTACTACCCGACCATTCTGCTCTTTAGATATGTAAAAAGAAAATGATTACATCAGTTGATTACATTAGCAAACTAATGGCTCCCCGATAGTGAAAAAGGGTTAGGTTATTTGACCAAAACTCAAGGAATGTTCATGAAAATCTTTAAAACAAAAGGAGGTTTATGTAATAAGGTCCACACAAAAGGTTAGAATAAATTTGGAGTTTTGGAATGTGTGACAATCGACCTTCTCTTTCTTCATTGTCTAATAACTTTGGATCTTTAGCACAATCTATTCAAATGAACCGGGATGGATTGGGTTCCACCAAAGAGCATATGCTACATGATGATCATTTCATATAGAGGTTTGGGGAAATCCAATAGAGATGAAACCCTTCGACAAATCGCTTGTTTCACTTTGCTTTGAATTATGTGACGAGAGAGAAATGTTAGGATCTTTGAGGATAAGTTAATTAGAGACATGGGATCTACTTCACTTTTATTCCTGTTTTTGGGCCTATTGTACCGACGCTTTTAAATGCATTCTCTTAATGTTGTTCAACTCAATTGGCATTCAAGGTGTAGATCAAAAGGAACTAGGCAACAATGAGAGGAGCTTAGTCAAGGTTTAAGGTGATGACATTCATGCATATTCTTATGTGGATTTAACATTTTTGTATAGGCCTCCTTGTATAGTGAATGTGCTCGATCATTTTCTCATCAGGTTTTTGTAATTGTGGTGAGGACCCACCCCCCCCCCCCCCCCCCCCACAAAAAAAAATAAAATAAAATAAAATCCTTCTCATGTACTTTTTATCTATAATTAATACAACCTTTGTTTTTTTAATAAAAAAAGAAGACATATATGAGTTTCAAGATTTATGAACAAGAGATATCCCTAAATATCCATTTGAAAAAAGAGATGAATGGATAGGGTGGAGCCAGGTGAAGGAAGGTCGCGTTAATGCCCCTGCAATCTTTCTAAAGCCGTAGTCAATTAAAGTGCTTCTCTCTCTAGCAGTTCTCCATTCAGCTAGCCCTGGGATAGTGTAAATTACCCAAAGCATACAAACCTCTCTTCAGATTTGATCAAATAACATAACATAATGTTGTTATTAGTGTGCTATTAATATACTGATGTCAACCATTCGTATAGGCCAAAAATTTTATCGAAAATCATTTAAGTACCTTGAGTCCAAAATTAATTTCACCTACAATTAAATCCTAATAAACATCAAACAAATCCTATTTAATTTCTAATCTTAAATACAACTAGAATCCATGTCCAAAAGGGAAACCGTTTCCTCATCCTTGACCACCAACTCCTTCCCCGAGGGCTCCATATTGCTTTCTGAAAGCTCCAGCTAGCTGCCGCCATGAAGCATCAGCCTAAGAGGCTGACAACTTAGGCTCAGAGGCCTCATGGCATAGGGGTGAGAAGAACTGAGATGCATGTTCACCTCCGCCACAAGTGCTTCATCAGTGATCGCAATGCATGAGCTCACTGTCACCGACTCTGGAAAGTACTCTGGCCTCTCAGCTCCAAATCCTCTACAACTCCCCTGATCATACTCTTGAGACCCAGCAAGAACCACACTTCCTTTGCAAAGCCCTAACGAATCCTCTGCTTTCTCAAAATTAACCCTTAAAAACTGGCCCTGGGCTTGGCCCAAACTTAACACACCCCCCACTTTAAGAGTTGTAGTTGAGGGGGCCTCATCAACAACACAAAAAGCCTAGGCCTGGCCCAAACCCCCCACATTGACCATAAGAGCCTCAAAACTACTAGACTCTTGGGCTTCAGAAGGAAGCGACCCTCCAATGACATGGGCCTCACCTAGCACCTGACATCCTCAACTTGAAGACCAGCACACCTTCGCCTTGGGAACCCACACCCCCCACCCCACCAACCCCCCCTCCCCCTTTTAGCTTTTGTACCATAGCAGTCTGCAACCTCACCTACCGCATTTCTCCTGTTAGAATATGACACCTCAACGCTTGCAAACTGCAAGGACTGCACAGCAATTCCTACCCCTACACCAGTGCATGTAGAACCCTCCACTTCTCTTTCCTTCAACATGCAAGGCTCACTGCTTCTTTGCGGAATTACAAACGAAAACCTGGGTGGAGCTTCCCACCATAACTAAATAGAAAAACTGGAGAGACCCACAACCACCGAAGTTAACTTTGGTAATGGGACTGAGACCTTACCAAACCACCAGACCAAGCACCGACTTAATTGCTCCTCCCTAAATTGCACCTCACTCTCCCCAAGCTGAAGCCAAACTGATTCTCCAACCACACCCAAATCCTTCCTAACCACATCTGCAAATGTCCCATCTTCTGTCAACTCCCTTGGAGTACTCCTTACCTTTGCAAGGGAGACCACTTTCCTAACTTCTGTTGAGGGGACAACTCCTAGATGACAAAGCTTCTCCACCAATACAAACCATCCCCTGTGTAGACCCCTCCCTTCAAGGAAGATCAATGAAGATCTCTTCACCCCTTCAGCCACAATAGAGCAAAACAAAAACCTCCCCAACTTATTCAAACGTCGTTCTAACTTAAACTTCCTTCCACCCTCCTCCCATCCTTTGCTCCACCTAACCAAATCTTCATCTCTGTAGCAAGCTTCCACCCCTTCCAACAAGCAACATAAGATCAGATCTTCAAACCTAATCCAGGCAGAGAAACCTATGCCTCTTTCCTCGATAACACCTCTCAGCTTTTCCCCTATCACCTCTACAGAAAGGTCCAAAAGACTTGGAGTCCACTGCAAACCAGCACGTTCCTCCTTTTACAGTCATGAAAACACTACATGGCTGCTCAGTCCAGGAAAGTTGGTCCCTTCAAAATGTTCTTCAAGGTTTCATGGACTTGGGGATAGGCAAAAAAGTTGGAAAACACAGTTCACTTTGTAGTCATTGACTCCATTCTACATTTTAAAGAATTATGAGTTATATACGTATAAAATATGCAGTTATATAAAAACACTGAGATCTAAGTTACTATTTCAATTGTCACTCTTACCCCCACCCTCTTTCTTGCTCAAGTTCTGGTTATCAGCCACAAAAAGAACCAATATATCATCTCACCAATCACAGTAAATAACATTTCTGCTATTGACAGAGGTTGGGCAGCACTCACTGCAAGTTGAATTGATAGTTTTAAGGTTAATGCTATATGTTTTTCTTTATCATATTTCTCTGTATCGTGAAAGGATCTTATTCTTGTATATTTACTCCTTGATTCTCTCAATAACATAAGGAAATTATCTCAACCATTCCTTCATCCAGTTAAGATAAAGTGGTCACTTAGATCCAAACACAAGTAGAAAATTCCTTTTTCAAAGACAACTGGCGAATTCTTTTTTGCTCGGAACAACAGAAAATTTTTCAAGGTTATAAGGCAGAATCAAATTTTAGAAAAATAATCAGCAACAGGTGAGTGACTCATCTTTTAATAATAAAGCAGGGGCTGAAAACATACTTCCTCATCTGCATTCACAGAAGGATTATCAGTCCTTTCAGCAACAGCCTTAGAAGGATCTTCAGGAGTTATCTGAATGCACACAAAAACAAGTTAGATAGTTAAACCAAGCTTGTACAATTTGCTACCAATTTCTTTGTAAAGGGAGTTAAAATATAATAATAAAAAAATACAAACGAAGTTACTTATACATGCTCATCTTGGCTGCCAGAAAAATTTTCTCCTTCCATGATTGAAGGTTTGACATCAATTGGGGTTCCCTACAGATCAAATGCAAATTATAAGTAAATCAATCATCCAACAATAATCATAACAAAAAATTAACAAGTCTCTATTTGAGAAGGATTAACTAATATTTGGCCACAACAGCAAAAAATGTTGGCCATATTCCCACAAAAGGAACTCCCTCCCTAATAAGAGTGATCTCCAAAGCATAGGCCTTGCCACATCTAATCTAGATGTAGAAATATAAAGTACTGTAAAATATAGATCCACCATATGAATCTTGCTTGTACTCTAAGATCAAACAAAATAAACCTATTGAGAACACAGTGTTGCAGGTCTTACTCGTGTTACATACCAGTTCAATCTGGTCCAAAGAAAGATTTCTTCCTCCCTTACTCAGATCTCTCAATGTTCCCTGCACATTCAATAAACCAGTGAATGAAAAAACATGAATCAACCCTGCAGAAAAAGAAGGAATGGATTTCTAACAATAGCAACAGAAACAACAACAGCAACAACAATGAAGCTCAATCTGAAGCCATCCTCAGATCCAAACAAAGCTCAATCTGGAATTCATGAACGCCTAAAAGAGCAAAGAAATTTCCTGACAACCACAAACAAATACTGTATCTTCTGCATAAGCAGTAAAAAGAAAAAACTACAGAAAGATTTGATAGCAAATAAGTCAAATAGAGAAAATATAAGAGTAGCAGTACTATAAAAATTTGCATATTAAATGATTAATTAAATGTCACAACTCACCTTTTTTTTTTTTTCAAATGCAAAGACTTGACAAAAATGTCCCTGTTAGGGCTACATAGTGATCTTTAGGGTAGGGTCTACAGGACCAGGAGTTGTCGCACCTATATAGGCTTGTGTACGTTTTGTATATCCCCTTGTATAGAGGAGGTTTACTTAGCTCTTTTTTATCAAGTCTGTATTTCATGAGGAGGATTTCTCATTCTTTTCATGTTTTTTTATTCTTATTTAATACATATGTCTGTTTCTGATAAAAAGAAATATATTGTGTAACATATGTTTATATATAAATATGCAGCACATATATATTGATATATGTAATATGGCATATGAGTGTATATACAATATGCACATACATGTATCTTTATGAAGCACGATGGAGAAACATAAGGAGGAACCAAACATCCCTCAAGGGAAAGATTTCACCAGACCAGGAAAGAACCCTCTAGAGGAGATCAAGGCAAAACAAAATATGCTAAAAGGAGAAAACTGAACATATCAAATCATGTAGAAACGTCCTCACATTTACTTAGGAATTCACTCCTCCTCCAGCTGGAACATCTAATTTCTGAGTTGGACCCATGATACACCTAGGTAAGACTAGAAGTTGGAAAATGCAAAAATATCACCAAGGGCCTCCAAAAACAGAGCATTTTCCAGAAGAACTATCCTCAGAAAATCAAGCTGGCCTAATTCCTAATCCCTAAAACCCAACTAAGACGGTCAATACATCATTGAACAGCAACCAACAAGTATCTTGTCAAACATTCTGCTTAAAACTACAACAAGAAAGCCATACAAATACAAAGCAAAGCACAAAGCCTGGTGGGAGTAGAGAGTTGTTCCCAACTAAAGAAATTTGGAGGCCCCACGCTCCTCTAAGAACCCCTTTTTTTTTCTTTTTGCATGAGGAGAGTGGACAATAGTAAATTGATGTAGCCTCTATAAAGAATCCCAATCTGTAGCCGATTGATTCACTATCCCAATAATGAAACACTGACACACCATCAATTTTTAATCACAGAATGCATGACATTTAAAACACAGCAGAATAATATTTGTTTATAAAATTCACACAAACCTTGTTTGCCCACATAAGCCCACAAGCATTACATAGAGTCCTTGGCCCAGCTGGCCCACGACGCATTGCAGGAGTAGAATTTTCACTAACACCACAATGTTGACATCTTCGAAGACTAGAAACATTGCACGTACAAACAGAAGACATAAAAAGAAGTACAATGTCACTAAAACACTTCAATCAGACCAATCATGAAGAATGTCTATAAATGCTGAAAATGAGTATTAGTTTGGAACTCACACAGTTTCCGGACGAGGTGTGGTGTCTCCTTGAAGGCTTTGTGCAGAATCCCAATTTGAAGGACCCGAGCTTTCTTTCAATGAAGCGAACTGACCATTCTTACGATGCATCCTAGCAGGATTCACAAAGAAAAAATGATAGCTCATTGAACATCAAGACTACATGTACTGAAATAACCATCTTAGGTTGAAGTTCAAACCAAGTAACTAGTCAAGTTTAAAATGATAGAAATCAAGGGTTTCAGAAGACCATAAAAAATAAGAAAATAATTTGGGGCTTGCACATTGTCATCCTATGCTCTAATGAATATAATACATATATAAAAAACAACAGATTTGTTGAAATTTGAGGTACAAAGATAGACAAGAAATCCTTCCAAAAGTACAAGATTTGATCAGAAAACATATACAAATCCAATGTAATAACAAAAAATGCTATACAGCTGAAGGGTGTAAAGAAACTAATAGTCTATAACAGCATTACACAATTAGAGGAATTTTTTTTCTACAAGAAATACAAACTATTTTGCTCCTAACTTGGCTAAAATCCAATTCGCTAACTATGAAGCTCAGCAAAAAAGAATATCAAGTTGCTAGCAATATCTAAAATTTGGAGGATCCAACCATCAACCTTCCACAAACCTCTTTCTTTCTTAGACACCCACAAACAACAATTGCAAAATCCCCTGCCACCTACAAATTGGAGAAACTCAATGCCTTAGTCTCAAACCTTTAACAATGTTAAGATCTCTACCATAAGGATCAAACCTTCTCCCATAGGTTTGAAAAAGGCTTTCAACACTATCATTGTGATGTCTAAAAACACTTGCAAGTAATTGTCCTAGATTACCCAAAGAACACCAATAAATAATTTGTCCTCTAAAGACTCAAGTCCTCTCTCACCTGTGTAGACTTGTCACCATTTGTTCCAGACATGAGAGCTTGGTCATTATCTTCCTTAGGGCTTATTTTCCGTAAAGTCTTTCTTCTCAGCATTGTCCAATCCTATAGACACAATTTTTTCTCTACAGTCATCACAATCTAAGGTCAAAGCCTTTGTTTGGCTAGTGACACACAACAATGTAAACACCATTTTTTTTTTTTTTTTTGATAGATAACCAATCAAATATATTAGAAAAGGCTAAAAAAGTCGCATGTATACAGGGGGTATACTGACCAGCCCCAAAAGAGGCTGGAAAAACAACAAAAAAAGGGTAAAAGTCTCACCCACCCTCAAGTGGTCCCAAGCCACTCCAAAAAGCCTAACAGAGAGTAGGTTTCCTCACCAATGTACACCTTAGCCCAACTCCACAAATTACATACAAAAGAATTCTTGAATTTCTGGATATCTAAAGACCCTCCCCTGAACACTATCCTATTCCTTTCCTTCCAAACCGTCCAAAAAATGCACAGCGGTATGGAATTCCATATTTTTTTCCTTTTTTTCCCCACAAAAGAACCCCTCCAGCTAAGCAGCACCTCTATAACCGACTCTGGGAACACCCATTGAACTCCGAAAATGACAAGGGTAATCTCCCAAATAGTTTTAACCACTGTACAATGTAAGAGAATATGATTCGCATTTTCCTCTTCGCAGCCGCATAAATAACACCGATTAGGGAACTGCCATCCCCTTCTTTGAAGCTTATCCAAAGTGAGGATCTTCCCCCACGTTGCCTCCCATGCAAAAAAAGACACTTTTGTTGGAACCTTGTCCATCCAAATGCGTCTATTCGGAAAAGCACCAATTGAGTAGCCGCTCAAACTTTTGTAGGCCCCCTTGGCCCCAAAGACGCCGTTGCCTTCTCGCTTCCATCTCACTGAGTCCTCCTCCTGAGAAATCCTAAAATCCTTTAGAAGATTCAGCATTTCTCCTATCTGATCTATCTCCCAATCATTGAAATCTCTAGCCAGACTGAGATTCCAACCTCCTTGACCCAAACTAGAATCCCACACTTCGCAAACTTTGGCATTTTTATGACCCGCCAAGGTAAACAACTGAGGAAAAGTTTGAGAAAGCGCCTCATTGCCATACCACTTATCCATCCAAAACAAAACTCTATTCCCCTTCCCAACCTTAAGGTCCATGCTCTCCCAACACCAATCCGCCTCCTTCATTATCTCCTTCCACATCCCCACCCCATAAGGCCCACAAACATCCTTAGTCCTCCACCCACATCCCTCTTGACCATATTTCACCCCTATCGCCTTTTTCCATAGGTTATCCTTCTCATAGGCATATCTCCAAACCCATTTGCCCAACAATGTTTTGTTCAACAAATCTATCTTTCGGATGCCTAATCCCCCCTCCTCCTTAGGGCTGCAGACCACTTGCCAATTAATCAAATGAACTTTCCCCTCCAAACTTCCTCCCCCCCACAAGAAATCTCTTTGGATTTTTTCAATCCTTTTTGCCACCGCCTTCGGAATGCGAATAAGAGAAAGGAGGTAGATGGGTATACTAGCCAAAGTGCTCTTAATAAGAGTAATTCTTCCTCCCTTCGAGATATATTGCCTTTTCCACTGGGCTAGTCTTCTTCTCATTCTCTCTTCCACCCCATCCCAAGAGGAAGAGATTTTATGATTGGCTCCAAGGGGCAGCCCCAAATAAACAGTGGGTAAGGCCCCCAATTTACAACCCAACTCAGCCGCCAACTCCTCCATCTCATCCACTTCCCCCACCGGAATAAGGACACTCTTAGCCAGGTTAATTCTTAAGCCGGGGCAGCCTCAAACCACGCCAAAATCCAGCTTAAATTGGTCAATTGCTCTCTTCTAGCTTTGCAGAAAATTAAAGTGTCGTCAGCAAAGAGGAGGTGCGAAACAGTCAGCTCTTCCCCCCCTCTCCCCCGCATCCTACAGCCTGAGATATAGCCCCCTTCACCAGCCCGTCTAATCATGGTGCTAAGCACTTCCATACCCAATACAAAAAGATAAGGAGAGAGGGGGTCTCCTTGCCGCAGCCCCTTTGAATTCGAAAAGAAACCAGCTGGAACCCCATTGATTAATATAGAGAATTTGGCGGTAGAAATACACCACCTCATCCAATCCATCCACCGAGACCCAAATCCCATCTTCCGAAGAACCTTCATAAGGAAGTTCCAATTGATACTATCATAAGCTTTTTCGATGTCCAACTTACATATCAACCCTTTCTCTTTTCTTTTATACCAATAATCAATCACCTCATTAGCTACTAGAGAAGCATCCAAAATCTGTCTCCCTCTCACAAAGGCATTTTGGTCAACTGAGACCACCCTATCCAACACTTTCTTTAGCCTATTTGCTAGGACTTTGGCTAAAAGTTTATACAAACTCCCAAGCAAACTGATTGGCCTAAAGTCCCCCAAGTCATCAGCTCCTCCTTTCTTGGGAATAAGGACCAAAAAGGTGGTATTAAGAGACTTGGCAAAGGATCCATACTCAAAGAATTCCTTAAACAGGTCCATCACCTCCTCCTTCACCAAATCCCAGCAATCTTGCCAAAAGGCCACTGTGAACCCATCCGGGCCTGGAGCTTTGTCACCCCTCATCTCCATTAGTGCAAAATGAATTTCCTCCTCAGAGAAGGGCACCTCCAAATTTTCAGCTTCCCGGGAATTAAGATGTTTGAGCTGCAAGCCCTCAATATCCGCTCTCCACCCCGGCTCTTCTGAGAGTAAATTCTGGAAAGCATTCACTATCCCCTCCCTCACCTCTTGATCCTCAGTCAGCGTCTCCCCATTAATTGTAATCATGTCCAAAGAATTATTCCTGCGATGGGCATTGGCCATACGATGAAAATAACCGGTATTCCTATCCCCTTCCTTTAGCCACAGCTCCCTAGATTTCTGTCTCCAATGAATTTCCTCCATTAGCACCCATTTATGAAAAACATCCTTGACTTCTTTTTTCTGCTCAGCTTCAGCCATGGACAAACTCCTCTCACTTTCCACTCCATCCCAGTACTCCAGCTGTTGAAGGGCAGAATTTTTATTGACTTCCACCCTTCCAAACACCTCCCTATTCCAAACTTTAATATTTTGTTTCACAACCTTCATCTTGTAGGCCAATCTGAAGCTGGCCCTACCTCTTGCCTCAATCCCTTGCCACCACCCCCGGAGAAGACCCTTAAAGTCGTCCATTTTCAGCCACATATTCTCGAATCTAAACGGAGTTGGGCCTCTCCTTAACCTCCCACCCATCAACAGAATAGGAAAGTGGTCAGACGTGGGTCTATGCATTCTGCATTGGGTTACCCCACTGAACATATCTAGCCACTGCTGAGTCACTAAAAACCTATCCAGTCTTGCCCAAGATTGGTTATTCCTTCCCCCACTCCAAGTGGCAATGCCCCCTTGCATAGGAAGATCAATGAGCTCTAAGTCATCCACAGTTTGGGCGAAACTTCTCATGGCCCTAGACAATCTTCCCTGTCTACTTCTTTCACGCTGGGACAAGATTACATTGAAATCCCCCCCTATACACCATGGCTCTTCCCACAAGCCTCTAATCGCCCCTAGCTCTTCCCACAGACAATCCCTGTCTTCTTTGGGGAAAGGACCATACACCCCAGTAAATATCCATGTCATCCCATTTTCCACATTCCTCATCCTACACGAGACTGAGAATTTCCCCACCTCCGTCTCCATCATCTCCAGAGACCTCTTATCCCAACACACCAGAATCCCTCCCGCAGTGCCCATAGCATCTAAAGCCACCCAATTAGACCACCTACCAGAACCCAAGCTTCTAACCACGCCCTCCGACAATGTCTGTATTTTGGTCTCCTGAAGACAAAAAAGATCCACCCTTTGACTTCTGATCACTGCCCTAATGACCCTTCTTTTGGCGTTGTCATTGGCCCCACGAACATTCCAGCTCAGTATTCTTAGCTTCATTTAAATTCCATAATTTGGCACCCCCTTACTTGCCCACCACCATTTTGCTTCTTCCCCCCTTCATAGTTAATGGAGCATTCTAATCTTTTCAACTCCCTCTCAAATTTGGATTTCTCCAGAATGTTCTTGCTATGAACTCTTTCCCTTCTCTTCCGAATTTTAACCAGAAATTCCATAATATCCTTCTCCAATCCTTCTGTCGAAAACCCCAGAAAATTGCTGAACTTGGCCAAATCACTGTTCTCCCAGCTAAGCTCCCCCCCTGCCTTATTTATTCGTGGCACTATTTGATCAGAGCCCAAGTCCTTTCCAATATCAACAGTGCTGCTTTTGCTAACCTCCACCAAATCCCAACATTCTCCAGTTTCTCTCGAGGGGGATTCCAATCCCGTGATCATTTGGAGCGGATTTTCATCCTCATCACACTTCTTTCCATGCCCAGAAAGGTCGCAAAACTCCCCCACTGGAGTCCGACCAAAAAGAAAAGAAGGGGGGAGAGGAGGCTCAGGGATTAAGCAATCGGACTGAACGTACCTCTTCGCTTCCTCTACAAGGGCGAGATCAGTCTTCGTTTGCTCTGTGTGGAGGGACTCTGCCTCTCTCAACCTCCGCAGCCCGTCCTTCTCCCAAAACAGATAGCATTCATAGCGTGGGCTTCCCGAGCTTGGGCCGCGACATTGGGCCTCAACAAGATGGTCACTTGGCTCCCTCATTGGCCTTTGACCGTCTGCTACCAGACTTATATCCACCGTGGGCTTCCAGGCCTTAATCCGTCTGGAGTCCACCTTCTCCTTTTGCCCAAAAGAGACCACAGAGGAAGAAGATGGGCTTAAACCCTCAGACCCACGAGGCTCCACCACACAGCCCATCACTGAAGGCCCACTCTGCACAATCCCCTTTCCCTTGGGTCTTAGTTGTAGCGCACCCGGCCCACGAGACCACTCCGTGGATCGCCCCGACCCATGAGTCAGTCTTCGCGTCCCATCCACAGTCTGCAACTGCTCCTCGAGCCTCGAGCCTCCCTCAACCTCCCTCACGCGCTTGCCCTCGCGTGGTTGGAACTCACCCTCAACCTTTCCATCTGCTCCGACACCCTCAACCTCTTCATCTGCTCCGTTGGATTTTCCCTTCTCGACGGTCGACGTCACACGCATCGTCGGCCTCGTCTCCCACCACAGAGAAAGGGAATAGCACAGATTCTCAACGCATATTTCAACCATTTTGGGGCTTTTCCCCCCATTTATCCTAACCCGAATTCTAGCCCACTGTAGCTCCTCCTTCCTCTCCGTTTTCTCATCTATATCCACAAAGCCCCCGCACCCCTCTCCTATCTTGCTCAGAATGTCTCGGTTCCATAGAGAAATGGGAAGACCCACTATCCTTACCCAGGCCTCTCCTTCTTTCTCTTCCTCCAACACACATCCTGTCCTTTGGCTCCATTTTTCCAGTCGCATGACGAAGCCCCCGACCTCTATTTCCCCATCAACTAGGGCTTTCTCAGCTTCTTTTACCATCTCAAATTCCAATAATACCTTTCCGTCGTTCAATTTGGCCAAGCCTAAATTGCCCTTTAGCCCCCACACTTTTGACATTTGGGTCCCCCAGCTCCTTAAATCTTCCCCCTCTCCACGCCTTGGGTT
Organism: Vitis vinifera; assembly: GCF_030704535.1. Lineage (NCBI taxonomy): Eukaryota > Viridiplantae > Streptophyta > Magnoliopsida > Vitales > Vitaceae > Vitis > Vitis vinifera. Next base: position 6,066,010 of record NC_081822.1, on the reverse strand, counting down.
CCAACACCCGACAAGGCACTGGTTCAGCTTCTCCAAATTCTCCCTTATAGCTCTGTTATCCACTTTCACCCTAACCACCTCGTCCCCGGTGCTGCATTTTTGCTTGACCACCTCCGCAAAGGATTTTCCCAACATGGGTATCCAAAATTTGTCCTTGTCCTCTTGTCTCGCTTGCCTGCCTGGACTAGACTCCATCTCACGCAGCGCCTCCGCCAAGAGGACCCAACCTCCTTTTGCTCCTCTGCCTTTGGGGACAAAGATACTGAACCTCTTCTTTGCCCTATCAGTAACCCCCAATCGAAGGAAACATCCCCCCTTATTTTCGCCTCGCACTAAGGAGAAAAATCTCCCCTTCTCTTGCCAGCGTTTCTCCCAATAGCCAGTTCTCATGTCCTTTGAACAACAGAGCAAGCCTTCAATGAGTGGCCCTAAACTTGCCGGCCCCAATTTGATCCAAGAAGAAACATCTCCCTTTCTTTCCACTATAAAGATTTGCATCCTACCCTTCTTCTTCTCTGTCTCGACCAGAAAAGTCTTGGATTCTATCCCAAAACTCCTTTTCCTACCCCCTGACTGGAGATGACTCACTGAGTCCCCGTTCACATCTTGGGACCAGCTTTCTTCTTCATCGCTCTCACACACTCTCTCTCTAGATCTTTCTCTCTCTTCCATCTCATCCTTTGAAAAAGTCTCACCTCACAACAATGTAAACACCATTGACATGCTATAGTTTTTTTTTTTTTTTTAAAAAAAAAAAAAAGCCTTTAGCCCTAAGTTGTGCGTTTTGTGTATGATTGGAGAAATAGTTGCCCATCTTTTTTCCCATTGTTCGTTGGCTTGTGGCACAAGCTATTCAAATTATCCAGTTTGGATTGGATCCCTCCTAAGAGCATGTATGACATGATGATCATCTCATATAGGTGTTGGGCTAGCTCCATTCAAAGCAAAGTCCTATGGTAAATCACTTATCTCCCACTGATATGGATTGTGCGAAGGGAATAGGATTTTTTAAGACAAATAGGGGACTTCAGAAACAATATGGGATCTAATTCATTTCTATTAATCTTTTTGGGTCTCTTGTACCATGGTGTTTAATGGCATTCCTCTCAATGTTGTCCACCTTTACTGACACTCAATGTGCAAGTCATAAGGATTATTATAGTGAGAAGAAGAGATTTGTTTCGATTTCTATTACAAGGAGATGTACTAACCCTCGTGGAAGAATGAGAGGTTTTATATTGAATATTCTCATATGATTCCATTTACATGTTCAAGTCCTATTGTGGGAAGGACTCCTCATCCTTCTTATGTTTCTTTTTAACCATAATAAATACATCTTTTGTTTCTAATAAAATATAAAATAAAAAAATAAAAGTAGATCTTATTAGTATACTGGAGAAGGTTCAATCTTCCATTTTTTTATCAACTTCCATAAATCTAGGGATGATCCCTCATCCTTCTCATCTAACTCTTGATCAGCTTGAAAAAAGGGTTGGAATCTCATAAATAGGTGTTATTTATGCAAATTAGAGGAAACTACAAATCATTTGCTTCTTTTTTGCTCCAAAGTAAGAATGTTGTGGAATTTGATTTATTCCTTTTTTGAAGTGGAGTGGGTTTTGCATTCCTCAATTAGAAGGAATCTCTTGGGTTGACATGACTCTTTCATGGGTAAAAAACAAAAGAAAGCTTGGAGGGTTGCTTCCTTGTACTTGTGGTGGACTATTTGGAAGGAAAGGAACAGAAAGACTTTTAATGATGTTGAGCAACCTAACAAAGCGATTAAACCTGCTTTCAAATACTTTTGTGAATTGGGCTAGGGTGTATACATAGAACCATGCTATCTATGTCAGATTTTGTAGATTGGCTGAGTTCCTAGTAAGAAAAAGGTTTTATTTGCTCCTTAGCTTTTCGCCTATACTAGGCTTTGATTGTATACTTTGTGTGTGCTTGCTTTCCCTTCTCTAAGGTGCTTTTAGTACATGTCCTCTTTTTGCCTATCAAAACACACACACAAAGTTGCATATAGCTTCCAAAGACATCCATTTATCTTCTCTTGCCAAATAATCAACATCGCAATGGATGTAGCCACGGACCACATAACCTTGCCTCTAGGGAGAGATAATCTCATATCTATACACCTTAGAGGAAATCCAATCTATCAACAAGTATGAATAGCACATGTTGAAGCCTCAAAGCTACTATGTAAGGAAGTAAGAGGCGATCATTTTTTTAACAAGCAATATGATGAATATATTATATTAACAAGCACTAAAAATAGCGAACAAAGATACACACAATGTATACAAAGAGCTCTAAAGGATAAAAGAAAAACCCCTCCCTTAACAGAGCTCAATCAATCAACAAAATCTATTAAAGACTTTGAGTCATCATCTATGTACAACTTAAGTCACCAAACAATTGTATTAAGAAAAAGACTCTTAAAAACATAGATTGACTCCTCGTTTTCAAATGACCTTCAATTACTCTCTTTACAAGCCATCTAAAAAATGCATAACGAAGTAATGTTGGTGCTCTTTGGAAGCAAGGGAGGGTTATGGCATAGGGTTGTAGAAGACTATAAGGAGAGGGTGGGATGCTTTCAAAAGTAGGGTTTCTTATGTTGTGGGCAATGGAAGAAGGGTTGGATTTTGGAAAGACAATTGATGTAGGGATTCTTGTTGTTGGTTCTTAATAAGATGGGTCTTGGAGAAAAGTGGATCAAGTGGACCAAATGGTGCATTTCTACTATGAGCTTTTCAATCCTTGTTAATGGTTCTCCATTGGGATTCTTTCAAAGCTCTCGAAGCTTGAAGCAAAAGGACCCCCTCTCTCCTTATTTATTTGTGATTGTCATGGAAGCCCTTAGTTGCTTACTAAAGAGGGCTAAGATTGGTAGTTTCTTGTCGGGATGGTGGGTGAGAGGTAGAGGAGGGGAGAAAGTGGAAGTTTCACATATGTTATTTGTTGATGACACTTTAGTTTTTTGTGAGCCGTCTAAGGATCAATTAACTTACTTGTGTTGGTTGTTTATGCGGTTTGAGGTCATTTCTAAGTTGAAAGTTAATTTGGAAAAGAGCAAGCTAATTCCTATGGGAAGTGTGGAGAATATTGAAGAGTTGGCTCAAGAGTTTGGGTGCAAGGTCGGTGCCCTCCCCTCTTCATACTTAGGTCTTCCGTTGGATGCTCATTTCAAGACTGTCTCGATTTGGGACAGTGTAAAGGAAAGGTTTCGTAAAAGACTAGCATTGTGGAAAAGGCAATGCATTTCCAAAGGAAAGAGACTTACTTCAATCCGTAGCACCCTTTCTAGCATGTCTATCTATTTTATGTCCCTTTTTTGTATTTCGAGGACAATCAAGTTGAGATTGGAGTAAATTCAAAGGGATTTTCTTTAGGGTAGAGGGGCCCTAGAGCAAAAACACCATTTGGTAAAGTAGGTCATCATATGCTCAGAAAAAATTCAAGAAGGTTTAAGGGTGAGAAATTTGTCATCCCTTAATAGAGTCTTGCTTTGCAAATGGAGTTGGCATTATACAGAGGAAATGGGGGCTTTTGGCAAAAAGTAATAAGTGGAAAATATGGGAAAGAATATGGCAGGTGGCGATCCTGTGAAGTAAGAGATGGATATGGGGTAGAATTATGGAAAGCCATTCAAAGACATTTTGGGTGGTAAGAGTTACTTATTCAGTAGGTAATGGGAGGAGGGTGAGATTTTGGATGGACAAGTGGTGCAAAGACGAACCACTAATGATATATTTTCCCTTTTCATTTCCACTTGCTACTCCCAAGGAGGCTTGGGTGGAGAAGGTTAGGTTCTCTTCTTTAGAAGGGGGTTGTTGGGCACCCCACTTCTCTAAGCAACTCAATGATTAGGAGGCGAATATTATGGTTTGGAGGTTGCAAGGGTTAGGAGTGTACATGGATGAGGAGGATAAGTTCATGTGGATAGGGGCGAAGAACAAAAAATATTCTATTAAAGCCTTGTACAAGGAGTTAGAGCCGGAAAGACAAATGGATTTCTTAACAAACATTATTTGGAACTCTTGGGTTCCGCCCAAGGTGGGTGTCTTCACATGGGAAGCCACGTGGAATAAAGTCTTTAACTATGACTCACATTCAAAGGAGAGGATGGGTTGTGGCAAATGAATGTTTCCTTTGTTGCAAAAAGGAAGAATTGGTTGATCACATTCTCATCCATGGTGACAAGACAAGGACTATATGGCATCTCCTATTTACTCTTTTTGGTGTGACCTAGGTCCTTCCATCTTCGGTGAGAGAGACGCTCACAAATTGGCATAGGTCTTTTATAGGTAGGAAAAGGAAAAAGGTGTGGTGGGCAACTCCTTTGTGCCTTTTTTGAACAATTTAGAAGGAAAGGAATAGTAGGGCATTTGAAAACAACGAGCATTCTGTTCATAGGATTAAACTTAATTTTCTATGTTATCTTTCGGCATGGTCCAATTTGTTTATAGCTCTTGGCCCTTCTTCAATTGTATATTTTGTGGGTTAGTTAGGGTCTTGTTGAGGGAGCCGTTTTTTTGTAGTCCTTTGGTTTTTTTTGGTGGCATCTTAGGTGCCCATTGTATACTCCCTGTGTACTTTAGGGTATTTTTTCAACGTTTCTTTTATTAATATTCGTTCTCTTTACCTATCAAAGAAAAAAGGGACAACCCTTTAAGGGCCTCTTTCCCATTTTTGTTTCCCAATAGCCACCTCAAAGGATGCTTAGGTCTGTGACACCTGGGAACAAGTTGATAATGGGAGGATTTGGAACCTTTGTTTCTCAAGGAATTTTCAAGACTAGGAGTTGGATTGTATTGAAGCTCTCTTTTTGTATTTGCAAGTAAATCAATGAGTAGGGAGGTAGATGACGAATCAGTATGGATGGCCACGAAGGTAGGCAAGTTTTAGTTAAATCTTTTTATTATGGAATGGTTCAAAGGGGTTCAGATTCTTTCTCAACAATGCTTATCTAGAATTCCTGGGCTCCAACAAAAGTGAGTTTTTTTTGTTTAGGAAGCAACTTGGAGAGAGATTCTAACCATGGACAACATGAAAAGGAGAGGGTGGATGTTGGTGAATGGATGTTTTCTATGCAAAGGCAAGGAGAAATCTTGTGATGACATCCTTATTTATTGCTCTAAGGCAAGTTTGTTATGGCAGTTGGTATTCTCCTTGTTTGCAGTGGTTTGAGTATTGCATTCCTCAATCAAAGCAACACTTATAAGTTGGCACGATCATTTTGTTGGAAAGACGTAAAAGGTGTGAAATGTCGCTCCTTTTTGTTTGTTTTGGAATATTTGAAAAGGGAGAAATAGAAGAGCTTTTAAAAATGTTGATCTTTCAAATCAAGAGCTACATTTCTCTATTCTATGTAACTTTTTAGAATAGATCAAAGGAGATCTAGGTGTTGAATCCATGTCTATGATTGATTTCATCAATTGGTTAGGTTGCCAATAAAGAGAAGGTCTTCTTGGTTTTTGCTTCAGAGAGCACTTATATACTTCTTGTGTACTTTATGTTGCTTCTTTTTTTTTTAGCTTTTTAATCTATTGCTCTTTTGCCTATAAAAATAAAAATAAAAGAAAAAGAAAAGAAAACAACAACAAAAATCATTTCTTCCCCCCTCTCCCCCAATCCTCATGCAAAAAATAAAAATTAAAAAATTAAAAATTAAGACATGGATGTGAGAGGGAGAGAGAGGAGAAAAAAGCTAGTTAGAGCTTATTTGGGACTGTTTTTCGAAACAGCTTTTGAGAAAAAAAAAATCAAAAACAGTTCTTTGATGTTTTCTAGAATAAAAGTCTATTTGAGAATTTTGAATGTTTTCGACATATTTTTTGTGTTTGCAAATGTTTCTTAAAAATAACTTTTATCTGTAATGCTTTCTTTTCAATCGTTTCCCATGTTTGTGCAATTATTTTTTAAAACAACCCCTAGAAAATAAGTGAAAGGATGCTTATGAGAGCAGAGGAAAGAAATATGTTGGAGGGTTTCAGGGTGGGCAGAAATAGAACTAGGGTGTCCCATTTGCAATTTGCTGATGATACCATCTTCTTTTTTAACACAAGGGAGGAAGAGTTGCAGACTCTCAAGAGTCTTTTGTTAGTGTTTGGGCACATTTCTAAGCTCAAGGTCAACCTTGACAAGAGTAGTATTTATGGCATCAATCTTGATCAGGCTCATCTTTCAAGATTGGCTGAGATGCTTGATTGCAAGGCGTCCGACTGGCCTATACTCTATCTAGGTCTCCCTTTGGATGGGAACCCTAAGGCGTGTGGCTTTTGGGATCCAGTGATTGAGAGAATCTCAAGTAGATTAGATGGGTGGCAAAAGACTTGCTTATCCTTCGGGAGGAGGATAACTCTTATCCAATCTTACCTTACCAATTTTCCATGTTACTTCCTTTCCTTATTTAAGATTCCCGCTTTAGTGGCTGCAAAAATCGAGAGGTTGCAAAGGGATTTTTTATGGTCAGAGATTGGGGAAGGCAAAAGAGATCATTTAGTGAGGTTGGATGTTGTGTGCAAACCGAAGGCAATAGGGGGTTTGGGTTTTTGGAATATTTCTTGGAGGAATCTCGCTCTTCTAGGGAAATGGTTGTGGAGATATCCTAGAGAGGGTTCAGTTCTTTGGCATCAGGTCATTTTAAACATTTATGGTTCACACTCCAATGGTTGGGATGCTAACACTTTAGTCGGATGGTCACATTGCTATCCTTGGAAGGCTATTGCACAAGTCTTTCAGGAGTTTTCCTTGTTTACTCGGTATGTGGTAGGAAACTGGGAAAGAATTCGATTCTGGGAAGATTTGTGGTGGGGAGACCAACCTTTGGGAACCCAATATCCAAGACTATTTAGAGTAGTCGTGGATAAAAACATTCCTATTTCTTCAGTTCTCGATCCTACTCGTCCTTTCTCTTGGAATTTGAATTTTCGTCGTAACCTATCAGATTCTGAGATAGAGGACTTAGAAGGCCTCATGCGGTCACTTGATGAATTGCATCTATCTCCTTCGGTCCCAGATGCCAGATTCTAGCCATTATCCTCTTCAGGGCTTTTTTCAGTCAAATCCTTTTTTCTAGCATTATCTCAATCTTCTGGATCTCCTCAGGACTTTCCTTCAAAGTTCGTTTGGAATTCTCAAGTTCCTTTCAAAGTGAAGTCCTTTGTTTGGTTAGTGGCACACAAGAAGGTGAATACTAATGACATGTTACAAGTGAGAAGACCCTACAAAGCCCTTAGTCTTGATATTTGTATTCTGTGCATGAAACATGGGGAATCAGCAGATCATCTTTTTCTTCATTGTTCCTTGATGATTAGGTTGTGGCACAGGCTATTTCAGTTAGCTAAGATGGATTGGGTTCCTCCGAGGAGCATATCTGACATGATGTCCATCAAATTTAAAGGCTTTGGTACTTCTAAAAGGGGGATAGTTTTATGGCAAGCTGCGAGCATCGCTCTAATTCGGGTTGTGTGGTGGGAAAGAAACGCGAGGATTTTAGAGGATAAAGCAAGGAATTCAGAATTCCTTTGGGACTCTATTGTTTTCCTTGCTTCTCTTTAGGCTTTCTGTTCCAAGGCATTTAAGGGGACTCCCCTTAATGTGATTCAACTTGATTGGATAGCGGTGTGTACTCCATAAGGATTGGTCCTTATAGGGAGTTCATTTGTTTTCTGTGTATTTTCCTGTATTTTAGTTGTCATTGGTGGGAGGATTTCTCATCCTTCTTCTTGTACTTCTTTTTCTATCAATATATCTTTGTGTCGTTTCCAATATAAAAAAATAAGTGAAAACAATTAAAATATGTTCTCAATAAACACCCTGTTTTTGGAACAAGTTCTCAAAAAACTGTTTTTTGTCAAAAAATGTCAAACGTGTTTTTGAGTTTGGAAAAAAAGTTCTCTCTTTTTAAGAACAAAAAATATTTTTAAAACAGTTCTCTTATTTATCCAAGCAATTCAATTTTGTTGTTCTAGAAAAATTCAAAGGGATCACATCTAAGAAAAGCATCTATTACAAATAAAAGCAGAGGACTTGAATTCATCTTACCTTTGAGCAACCTCTTTTCGCACAGTGTATCTGATTTTCTTGTCAAAGCATCTCTCCTTCCTTTTTTCACGAAACCTAACTAGGGAGGCTATTCTTCTTGAAAGATTCGAGCGCTTCGGGAGGTCACCCACACCCTAGGGAATATTTCATAAAAAATATAAAGTTGCATAAACATAAATGTAAAACTACTGCACACAACAGTTTGAAATTTGGATTTTACCCTGTTACTTTGATCAAAAGGCACTTCAATAGTAGGCACACCAGTAGGTATATCACGCCCTCCCAAAAGCAAGAGGACCGCTTGCACCTGTTGTGTACAAGCATCATAAACACGATAACAAGAACATAGCAAACAGAATAAATAGACATGGTGATGTTAGCTGCAATAGACAGGGTGATTTTAACTGTAAATATCTAACTGATTACATTATCACATCTAGCTTGATACCAAAGCACTAGTGAGATCTGAGAAAAATAAAGAGGACAAAAGGAAGGGGGAAAGAGCTAAATCAAAAGAGAAGCCCTCCTAACCAGGATGGACCAAAATGTCTAAAATTGAAGAAAGGAGAAACCTATTCCTTCCTGTTACACCCTCCATGGTCGACACAAACAAAGAATAGAAAACGTTCTCTATATGATTTAGCTTTGGAACCCCCTATGTTTTAAAAAATTTCTCTTATTCCCTTCTCTCCTGAAGCAGCAAGCTACACATAGTGGGACTTTCACAACTCCTTTCCCATGAGCAAATATGCCAGGCTACAATCCTTTGACACTCTAATTCTTTCCAGCAACATCCAATCCACACCACACCACACCAAATAGTGCAAAGATCACCATACACACACACACACAAACACACAGTTTTCATTTTGTAGGGGACTAGCAATACAAATGTGTAGCCCTATGTTTTTTCTCCTTCAACTCATGTCTTTTTAGTGCTTCTCTGTACGCTTCATGTGTACTGGGATTGCACCCTTTTTGTTTGGCATTTTTTGCTGTGTTTTCTATATGGTACCCTATGTTCAGTTCTTGGTTGGAAAAAAATAAAAATGGAAAAAGTAAAGGAAAATAGAAAATAACTTTAAAGTTTGATCATCCAAAAAAAAAAATTTTACATGCTTTTTCAAACTCATTTCACTTATTTTTCCTCTTCTATATAAAGATTAAATAATTTGAAAATGAATAAGTTTCTACCTAATTTTAATTATATTTGACTTTCTTTCGTATTTTTCATGACAAACCAAAAATAAAAAAAATCATTTTTCTTAACAATTTTTTCCTTTTCTTAGTACTTTCCTAGAAGGCTAAAACCAAACATAGCGTTAATGTGTACTTGGGTCGCACGGTTTTTGTTAGGTCCTTTTTTATTTATTTCATCTCTTTGCCTATTATAAAAAACTTTAGAGTGGTTTTATTCTATGGCATTTTAAGTTTTAATTTAGGAAATAACATTTGGTTCCTTCAATGAATAAGTTATTTATTTAGTCAGTCTAAGAGCTTCCACTCATTTGAAGAGGTATACTCTGGATCCTGTTAAATTACCTATAATTAAACTTATTCACCACTAAGCGATGAAATTATTGTTTCTTATCAAAAGAAAAAAAAAAATATATATATATATATATATATATATATATTTGATAAGTAAAAAGAAAGTATATTAATCAAAAAGAGGAAACACCAAAAAACCAGTGCCTTCGAAGTATACAAGGACTATATATATATATATATATTCACCACTACAAAAGGCATTATCACCTTGGGTCAAATCAGGCTAGAACAAACAAGGAAAACCAAAATTGGCATCATCTGACCAGGAGTGCAGAATCTATCTTGTTCTGAGTCATACACATTTCAGTCAATTGTGTTAGTTTAACCTGAATTGCAGAAACAAAACCAACCATCACTTGAGCATTGATTCAAAAAACTCATGCTTATTGAGATCCCTCGGATCCTTCTTGATCCCCTTTATTTTGTCACTTGGCTAGGTTTACTTCTCTGCCATTAAAGCAAGGCTTTGTATTTTTTTTATCAGAAGCACAGTATTAATTGATAAGGATTTAAAAGTACATGTGAAGGATGAGAAATCCTTTCCAAATATACAAGTTCTGATCAAATGGAGCAAATGAATAAATTTTCTCCAAAACAAAAAAGAGACCCTATACCTCAATATAGTACCCAATGGGTAAAATATAGAAAATTACAAAATATCGGTGGTCGGATTGTGTGGTAATATCGGCTGGAAATTCAGACAAAAAATATTGATTAGATGAAAATTAATTAAAATCACATATATGTTTAAAAAAAACTCCAAAAAAATAATAAAACAAGTAACAATACGCATATTGAAGTTATTTCTTTGAAAAAAAATTGTATATGGATGATAAAATCTATGTTTAGCAATAACATATAAAACTTGAAAATTTTTTTTTTTTTTGATAGGTAAAGAGAAATATATTAAACAGAAAGAGGATACACCAAACTAGCGCCCTCTAGGTATACAAGGAGTATACAAAAGCAACCCACAGACTTTAAACCAAGGAAGGGGAAAGAACAACCCCTACCCTTACTTAGAGCCTAGCCACTCAAAAAAGCTAACAAGAGAACTAGGGCTCAAAATTATAAACACCCTGACCCAAGACCACAGATTACATACAAAAGAATGTTTCAGCCTTTGGAGTAAAAGCACCTCATTCCCAAAAGCCAACAAATTTCTTTCCTTCCATACTAACCAAATATAAAACTTGAAAATATATTTTATACTAAAATGATGAACTGTTTAGTTTGAATATATTCAAGAAAATAAAATAAAATAAATAATTGATTGTATAAGTATAATTATTTTCTTTTTAAAAAATTTTGTAGTTTTAATTTACAAATTAATATTTATTTTATATTTAATTACTCAAGATAATTTGTATATTTTGTATTTTTATATTTTTAACAACGAGTTAAAGGAAATTTGAAAGTTGTATAGATATAAGTTATATATAATAATTACACAAAATTTAATTTGTCCTAGGCCCGTTGCTTTTAATTTTTGTAAAAAGCCCATGTTGATTTTGTGCTTGGGCCCATTCGATTCAGCCCATTTTTTAGGCCCAACCTATTTCATTTTCTAGGGCTTGTAGAGGACCTATCTAAAAAGGATTTTTCTAGGGTTAGGACTAGCTTTCTCCTCATTTTTTTCTCCACCAATACCATCACAACTTTCAGATTCTTCCCTCTTTCTATCTTCATTTTCTCTCACTTCCCCACATACCAAACACTCTCTATTCTTCCATTATGGACACTCCAATCTCCATAATGGGAAAAAATCGCTGAACCATCTAATAAATATGGGGAAAATCTAAAAAATAAAAAATCATAAAAAATAAAAAATTCACGGTGCAATTGTTAAGACTCTAGGCTTTGTACCATCTTATCACCTATGGCAAGTTATTGATATTGACCTTCTTGATGGCCACTAGCCACACAAAGACCTTAACCTTAGATTGGACTTTAGAGTTTCATATGAATTTGATTAGAGGAAAATGAATAGGAGCTCATAGGTTGGATAAGGTTAAAAACAAAGATTACTGTAAATAGGCTTGAAAAATATAATGACCAAGTTCTCACCTCAAGGACAAAAGGTCACAGGTGCATGCAAGAAAGAGAGAGACCTTCAAGGTCCTCTATTTCCAAATCAATGAAGTTACAACTAAAGTTAAGGTTCTAAGAAAAAGGAAACAAGATACCAATGATGGTTGTAATAAAAGAATTTGTATTTGTCAAAACTCTTACAAGACTTGGAAATTGAAAACAAATCATTGACCCATTACCCATCACAAAACGAGAATGTCTGGAGAAATCTTGGAAAACCAATATAGCCTTCCAAGGACACCAATGTGACCACTTGACTAACATGTTGGCATCCCAACCATTAGAGTGAGTCCATTGATGTCAATATCACCGTATGCCAAAGGGCAACACACATTCCTTAAATATTACATGCTTATTTTAAATGTTTTTTCTTTCATGTATCTTAAAAAATGAATGTGGAGTTAGAGATGAGATGGTGAATCTAAGGGGTGGAAGAAGGTGGTTTGCTGTGGAGTCAAAATCTTTTGAAATTTTGATTGATGAAGCAGGAGGTAAGCTGAGAGGGTGCATTTGGGAGAGAAGCAAAGGAATATCCTCTTGGATTAGATTTGGAGATTTTAGTCTCTGTAGGTTATTGGAAGGAATTGAGTTTTGCTGCAGGAGTAGAGATGATAGAGGTTGGTCCATCGTCTGGGAGGAGAAAGGAAGGAAGTACAATTTGGAGCGTCGTTCAAATGGGGCAGGAAGATTTTTGCTCTGTTCTGTGCGAGATTTAGAGGCAAAACGTTTTTGCTTAGTCTTTCCAGAAGGGAAGGGGCTGACTGGGGGGTGGAATATTTTGGCAGAGAAGTTGAGAGAGGTTGGGGTAGTTCCCACTGGAGGCTCAAAAAGTCTTGTGTCCTTTGAGGCGCTGAAGAAGGAAAAGGAGCCAGAACCAAAGACTTATGTGGAGGTCGCAAACTCAAAAACGGGAAGGTTAGGAGATAAGGTTTGGTTGGAGTTGGGACAGAGGGTGAAGCCTGAAAAACTAGAGCAATTGGATCGCTGTCTAGTAGGTAGATGGGAAAATGGAGCGATCCCTCCCCCTGAGATGGATTTTCTGAAAGATTGGGCTGGTCAAGTCTGGCTTCTCGGAGGTAAGCTGAACATATCTGTATTGGGAAGAGGTCTTTTGCTTTTTGAGTTTGAACTGTTAAGTGAAGCCAAGCGTGTTCTTGAAAGAGGGATGAGAAGGGTGAAAGACAATGCCTTATTTTTGGAGAAATGGCACCCGGAGGTGGGGTGTTTCTGTAATAAAGCCAGTGCAAATGAGGCTTGGGTGAGAGTAGTAGGTTTCCCTCTTCATCTATGGAGCCGCGAGGTTTTTAAATTGATAGGTGATGGCTGTGGTGGCTTCATTGCAGTGGATGATAAAACGGATATCATGTCAGAAATGCAATGGGCTAGATTATTGGTGAAGGTGGTAGGTAGAGACTTACCTACATCTGTCCAAATTGTGGTTGGGTCGGGGTGTTTCTCAGTCCAGTTGTGGTGGGAAACCCCACCTTGGTTCTCTCAGGTGGTGCCGGCGGGATGTGTCAACAGGAAGGGCGTCACAGTGGGGGAGGAAGACAAAGGGAGTGGCTCACGTGGAGTGTGCAGAGGAAGAGTGTTGGAAAAGGAGGCTCAGTCCAAGGAGCAGGTGGGAGTACAGGTCGAGCCGCCCTGTGGAAGCTCCTCAAAAGACGCTACAGGGTTCTCCTCTGATTCCGCTGAAAGGGGGTTCGGTTTGGAGGCGACTGATGGAGCAGACAGCATAGGGAGTAGGGGTCATGCCACTGGTACTGCAGTCAAAAGGGGTGGTTTCTTTCTTGGGTCTGAAGATCTTAATGGTGGGCCTGTTCATGGGGAGGCCCAGATTAGAAGCGGGCTTGGGGAGGAGGGTCTTAAGTCAGCCTTTAAGGAAGCCCAGAAGGTTGGGCCGTTGTCAAGGCCCGTTATGTTAAAAGGGTGGTTGATGGGCTGTGAAGAGAGGCCCTTTTACATTAAGGGCTCTTTTATGGGCTGTGAGGGCTTACCCGATTTGGGCTTTGGGTCCAAGTTGGAGAGATTTAAAAGAGTTAGGGCTCGATCCCTTTCTGAGGTCGTGGAGATGGGGGAAGCAGAGGAGATGTTGCGAGGAGAGGATGCGGGGGTCGTCTGCTTTCCTGGAGGGGACCGGAGGGCTTCTGAGGCTTATCTGATGAGTGCGAGAGCGCCGTTAAGTGACGAGGCGCTGACAGCTGAGGCATCCAGGTATGAGCCCTTTTCCGCGGTCTTTGGGGGGGAACGAGACTTCTTCTCTTCTACTCCTTCTTCTGGGTGTGACCGAGCCTTAGTGGTGGGAGATGTTTCCGGTTTGGATGTCGCCGCTGAAGGTGCTAGTATCCAAGCTCCTTTATGCGCTGTGTTGTCTGATGGAAAACCGTGGGTGATGGACTCAGAGGGGGAAAAGTCTATTGATGATAAGCAGGAGGCTGTTGAGGAAATGCAAGATAGGGAGGATTCTAGTAGTATTTGGGATGAAAGTAACCTGTTGAAGTTCAGTAAGGCACTAGGGTTCGCGACAGAAGGTGTGGAAGGGGAAATCCTAAAATTATTGCTAAGACTAAAGACTAGAAGGGATCAAGGCAAGAAAAATGGATCGCTAGGATTGACTAGGTTTGATCGGGAAGTTAAAAAGTTAGAATGGTCGGTTAATTACGATGGAAAGACCAGAAAGAAAGGGTCGGACAGAAGAGGGGGGGACAGATCCTTGTGTTTTAAATGAAGATTAAGATTCTATCTTGGAATGTTAGAGGGATAAATGATAGAAATAAGAGGAAGCTAATTAAAGCCTTAATTAGTTCCCATAAAGTGGATTTAGTTTGCCTGCAGGAGACTAAATTGGTTGAGATGTCTTTAGGGGTAGTGCGAAGCCTAGGCGTGGGGAGATTTCTGGAGTGGGGAGCCCTGAATGCCAGGGGGGCTGCGGGAGGGGTGGTAGTTTATTGGGACAATAGAGTGCTGGAGTTAATGGGGATGGAGGTGGGCCTTTTTTCCATTTCTTGTCGTTTCAAGAACTGTGAAGATGGGTTCAGATGGATTTTTTCAGGAGTGTACGGTCCTACAATGAAAAGATATAGAGAGATTTTATGGGAAGAGTTAGGGGCCATCCGAGGTCTTTGGAATGACCCCTGGTGTATTGGTGGTGATTTCAATATGATCAGATTTCCGAGTGAGCGTAGAAGAGGAGGGAGACTGTCTCATTCAATGCGAAGATTCTCGGAGGTGATCGATGACTTGGACTTGAGGGATCTGCCCCTTCAAGGAGGTCCGTTTACATGGAGTGGAGGGTTGAACAACCAAACCATGTCAAGGCTTGATCATTTCCTGGTGTCGGAGGATTGGGAGGGCCATTTTAATGGGGTGGTACAGAGTACTCTTCCTGGGCCAGTGTCAAATCACTTTCCCATTCTTTTGGATGGGGGAGGGGTGAGGAGGGGGCTTGTCCCTTTCCGTTTTGAAAACATGTGGCTTAAGGAGGAGGGTTTTAAGGATCTGTTGAAAGGGTGGTGGCAAGGTCTAAGATTCAGCGGGTCGTTTAGCTTCATCCTTGCAGAGAAATTGAAGGCTTTAAAGGCAATCTTGAAGTCATGGAATAAGGTAGTTTTTGGGAAGGTGGGAGTGAATAAGAGATTGGCTTTGGACAAAGTGGATTTCTGGGATTCTCAGGAGAAGATGCGTACATTATCTTTGGAGGAGCTGGAAGCTAGAAAGGAAGCTAAGGGGAACTTTGAGAAATGGGCTCTTATGGAGGAGATTTCTTGGAGACAAAAATCAAGAGAGGTGTGGTTGAGGGAGGGTGACAAAAATACCGGCTTCTTTCATAAGATGGCCAATTCCCATAGAAGGAGAAGTTGTTTGTCTAAGATTAAGATTAATGGTAACTGGTTAACAGAAGAGCAGGATATCAAGGGGGGTGTGGTTGGAGCTTTCGAGAACCTGCTAACAGATCCTGGGGATTGGCATCCGTCAATGGAAGGTTTGGATTTTAATAGGATTGATGGTGAGGATGCAGCTTGTCTGGAAGGGGTTTTTACAGAGGCAGAGGTCTTCTCCGCCCTCTCAGATCTGAACGGAGACAAGGCTCCTGGTCCAGACGGCTTTTCTCTCAGCTTTTGGCAGTTCAGCTGGGATTTTGTGAAAGATGAGGTTATGGGCTTGATGAAGGAGTTCCACGAGCATGGCAGATTTGTGAGGAGCCTGAATTCAACGTTCTTGGTCCTTATCCCTAAAAAACCGGATGCGGAGGACCTTAAAGATTTCAGACCGATTAGCTTGATAGGTGGATTGTATAAACTGTTGGCAAAAGTGCTAGCAAACAGGATCAAGAAGGTGGTGGGAAAGGTGGTGTCTTCAGCTCAAAACGCCTTTGTTGAAGGAAGACAAATTCTGGATGCTGCCCTAATTGCCAATGAGGCAATAGATTCATTGCTGAAGAGAAATGAGAGTGGGGTGTTGTGTAAGCTAGATATAGAGAAGGCGTACGATCACTTGAATTGGAATTTTCTACTATTGGTATTGCAAAGAATGGGGTTTGGGGAGAAATGGACTGGCTGGATTTCCTGGTGTATCTCCACAGCAACGTTTTCAGTCTTGATCAATGGCACTCCAGCCGGTTTTTTTAATAGTTCAAGGGGTTTGCGTCAGGGGGATCTTCTCTCTCCCTACTTATTTGTTATCGGGATGGAGGCTTTTAGTAGGCTCATCCTTAGAGCAGTGAGGGGGGGCTTTCTTTCGGGCTGCAGGATAAAAGGAAGAAGTGGAGACGGGGCTGTGGTAACTCATTTGCTGTTCGCCGATGATACTTTAGTTTTTTGTGAAGCTTCCCAAGATCAGATGGCTCATTTAAGCTAGTTGTTGATGTGATTTGAAGTCATATCAGGTTTGAGGATTAATTTGGATAAGAGTGAGATTTTGTCGGTTGGGAGAGTAGAGAATTTGGAGGCTTTGGCTCTTGAGGTTGGCTGTAAAGTGGGAAGGCTATCAAATTCTTACTTGGGGATCCCATTGGGGGCGAATCACAAATCCGTGGCTGTTTGGGATGGGGTGGAAGAGAGATTTCGGAGAAGGCTTGCCTTGTGGAAAAGGAATTATATCTCCAAAGGCAGTAGAATTACCCTAATTCGTAGTACTTTGTCAAGTATGCCCATATACTTGATGTCTTTACTTCGAATGCCAAGAGTGGTTAGTTTAAGATTGGAAAAAATTCAAAGGGATTTTTTGTGGGGGGGAGGAGCTTTGGAAAGGAAGCCTCATCTAGTAAATTGGGATTCCGTGTGCTCGGACATAAGGAAGGGTGGCTTGGGAGTTAGACGTTTGTCTACTCTCAATAGAGCCCTTTTATGCAAGTGGAACTGGCGTTTGCGAATGAAAGGGAGGCTCTTTGGAGGCAAGTCATTAGTAGAAAGTTCGGGGAGGAAAAAGGGGGCTGGTATACTAGAGTAGGTAGGGAGGGGTTTGGAGTAGGCTTGTGGAAGGAAATAAGGAAGGAAGGAGCTCTCTTGCAAAACAAAGTTGTCTTTTCTGTGGGGAATGGTAGAAGGGTGAAATTTTGGAATGATAATTGGTGTGGGAATTTCTCTCTTAGTAATTTGTTTCCCTCTTTGTATGCCTTTGCTTCATTTAAAGAG
Source organism: Vitis vinifera (assembly GCF_030704535.1). Classification (NCBI taxonomy): domain Eukaryota; kingdom Viridiplantae; phylum Streptophyta; class Magnoliopsida; order Vitales; family Vitaceae; genus Vitis; species Vitis vinifera. The sequence goes on along the minus strand of NC_081822.1, from coordinate 6,048,680 downwards.
GCTTGGTTAGTGGAGTTATGGGATCATTCGGGAGATGAAGGGGTTTGGAATCCTAGCTTCTCCAGGTCCTTTAATGACTGGGAGGTGGAGGGGGTGGAGAGATTACTTCTGACAATCCGAGGTAGGAGGCTTAATCCTCTTGTGGAAGATAGAATGCTGTGGAAAGAGACTAAAGATGGGATTTTCTCAGTTAAGTTCCTCTATAGTTCGCTAGCTTCAAGAAGAGATGTTCAATTCCCTTATAGTAATATTTGGAGTACTTGTGTGCCTACCAAAGTGAGCTTCTTTGCTTGGGAAGCTTATTGGGGGAAGGTGCTAACCTTGGATCAACTTAAAAAGAGGGGCCGGTCTCTAGCTAACAGATGCTTTCTTTGTGGTATGGAAGAAGAGTCAATTGATCATATTCTTATCCAGTGCTCTAAGGCAAGAGGGTTATGGGAGTTATTGTTTGCTCTGTTTGGTGTTACTTGGGTCCTCCCTTCTTCGGTTAGAGATACTCTTAATAGCTGGAGTGGCTTTAAGTTGGGCAAGAAGCGTAGGAAGGTGTGGAACGCAGCCCCGTTGTGCATTTTTTGGGCGGTTTGGAAGGAAAGAAACAGGATAGTTTTTGATAATGAAGAGTTATTAATTCATAGGTTGAAGAATTCGTTTGTTTGTAATCTTTGGCTGTGGACTAAATCGGTTGTAAATGATGGTCCTCTTCCTTTAATCAATTTTTTTGATTGGCTAGGCGCTAGTTGAGAGCTGGTATTGTATTTCTTTCTCTTTTTGTGACTATTGGCGCTTCTTGTATACATCCTGTATGCTTGGGTCAGCCTCAAGGCGCCCTTTTCTAATATATTTTTGTTGTGTGTTTGCCTATCAAAAAAAAAAAAAAATGAATGTGCCAAATTTCTAAAATTTATATTGATTGGTCTTCCATTACTATTACGAATGTAGAAATTTTAGTGCCACCTATATTTGAACTGCATTAATTCCAGCTCTTGAGATTTTTATTCTATTTTGATAAGTATATAATTCAATTAAAAATGCCCAATAGAACACAAACCAAGTACACACAATCATGCCAAAATTGTAAGATACCTCCCCAAGATTGTACAGTGATACCTACTGTTTTGTACATAGGAGTTTCAGAATATTTTTCCTTCAACCATTGAATTGATAGCAGAATCCATGAACGGACAAACCACAAATGTGAATTTACAATCAAATTACTTGTGCACTGAAAAACAGATGTACTACAAGTCTCACTTGTATGTATATGCATACTCTTATTTGCCTATCAAAAAACCAAGCTAGCGCAACCCAAAAGAGGTTCTAAAACTGCAAATTACATTAATAAACCTGGGACCTAAGCACGGAAATCAAAAGTAATGGAGATCTTCTCAAAGCATATTGACCCATAACCAAGAAGAAATGAGTTATCAAAGAATCCATTTATGCCTTGTTTGGTTGCATATACAAGCTATAACTTGTTTTTCCTTTTTGGCATTGGTTTCTTAAGAACCAAACAACAGAAAACAGAAAAACTTCAAATTAATTTTCATTTCCTCAATTCTTCAGAAACCGAATAGAGCGTTTGCTCCAGACAAAGGTTAAAACAAACCGAAAATTCAATCAAACTGATATTTGCTTTGAGTGAACTCAATTCAAACCAAAAAAACAAGAAAAAAAAAAGAATAAAATTAACGGGAAACAAAAGAAACGATAATTAAAAGAACAAGAAGAATAAACAAACAATAAAGTTGGAGATGAGAGGCAGGCACCTTTTCAGGGGTAACAGCAGGGAAGACATAAACCTCTCCCTCGAAAGCAAGAGTGAGCTCGCTAGTCCGAGAAGCGACGACGACTCCAGCATGGTCGATAGGGTTGATGGAATTGATATGGGGGTCATCATCAACGTCGTCCATAGCATCATCAGCAGGAGCAGAGGCACCACCATCGACTTCGAAGTCCGCGTCGTCGTCGTGGATCTGAATAGGGATTTGCATGTGATCTTCAAAGGGGCGAGCCTGCAAAGGTTGAGGATTGGCCATCGCCATAAAATCGGAAGAAACCCTAGCAGCACAAATGAAACCCTAGGTACGGGAGCTGTTCCATTAAAGAGCCATATGCAATCAGAAACAAAAGCCAAAACCCTAACCCCTAACCTAAGTTGAAGTAGAGGATTGATGAAGTTGCAGAGAGGGAGTGGAAATGGAAATGAAAATGTGGGGAGAGAAAGAAGACAAGGGGTGGGAAAACAACCCTAAAATGGGAAATAATTGCAGGGTCTACCCCTGTGTTTCCTTGGAGAGCCTCAATTGGGTAATTCTTTTTTATTTTTGAAGCACAGCAAATGTGCCAACATGTCAAGAGGGCATTCTCCTTTTTCTTTATAATTTTGAGATTTATTAAGAATAATAAATAAATAAATAATATAAATAAAGAAAATGAAAGATGGTATATATATATATATATGGAGATGGGATAGGCGATCCAGGAAGAGAGTAGTGGGGGGAAGATGTGGCGAGGGCACTGGGGGCCGTTCGGAGGGTGGATGGTTCACGTGAGGAGTGGTGTGTGTGGGGGTGGTAGAGAAGAGGGTGGGGCCCCGTGATGGGACAACCACGTGGGCCCCCACAGGTTTGGGTGGACGATCCAACGGCAGCCGTCGAGATTTTTCCTTTTTTTTTTATGATAAGTTTGGTATTCAAGTGGTCGGACATTTCATGGTAAATTACTATAATGGGGTGGTGTGCTTCTTGAACAGATAGACCCTTTTTTATTTTTCATTTTATTTTATTTTTATCATCGGGCCCTGAGATAAACCGTTAGTCAAAGTTTTTATACCCGTTTCATTTAAAACGCAAAGGATGCCCGACATGTATTCTTTCCATATGAATTATGGAAAATATATTTTACAATCAAAACTTATTTTCTATATTTTAATTCGTAATAAAATATTTTTAGATAACATATTTTAATCATTTTATACTATTTTCACATGTTTTCTCATAATTATTTTAAAAATTATTTATGACCCAAATTAATTACACCTACAAAAATAACCAAGTCCAAGTCCAATTGCCTATCACATGATTAAAACATATAATTTTATTTTATTTTTTTGGAAATATAAGATTTTGTTAGAAAAAACAATTTTTAAAAATAATTATTTTTCATGTTTTTTAAAATAAAATTGTATTTAAAAACTGAATTTTGAAAAACAATTTTTTTTTCTTAAATAAAATTTGGTTGAATTGATAAAAATAAATTTTTAAAACAAGTAAAATAAAAACTTATTTGAAAGTTGTTTTTTAATTAATTTAATGTTGTAAATATAAATAATTTTTACATCAACACTTTATTAAATTAAAAAAAAATGCGCATACACACTACATCGACTTTTAAAATTACTCATCAAAGCAAGTAAACCTAGAAAAAATTGAGATTGGAGAGTGTTTCGTAGAGATTGGAGTGTTTACAAAAATCCTAAATGGCTATGTATTCAAACACTACACAATGTGTGGAAGTTCTCTTCAAGCAAATCTCTGCACATTATCAACTCCATCTAAAACACCCCATACAAGGTAGTCATTTTTCACCATTTTCAGCTATTCCAATCAGGTCTTTTTCCCCTTATGCTTCCAAATTAAGTTGAAGATGGGTTACTGGGTACGATAACTTCCCTAGATCCCGGGTTCATTACCACTGAGTTTTCTACGTTTTTTCCTTTCTAGAAAGCCCATCATACACAAAGGACGTGGAGAGCACCCCTTTGAAAACATAGAGAACAATTCCTTTTTTATTTCATCAAATAGTGCAAAAAAATAGGTGAAAATAGCTTCAAGTTGTTCTTAGAACATGGAAAACTCGGACACAGGGAACAACATTCCTTGCCAAAATATTTATAGTGGGTTTTTTACTTTTTTGTGATAGAAAATACAAAAATTCTCATCCGTTGGAGGTATCCATTGGTAAGGTGGGAGTAAGGTGGGCCAAGGCAATGAAGTCCTCGGATGAAATATTAATACAGTAACATAATTCATTTCTCCTGCAATGCAAAATTATATGAAGAAGATTTAAGACAGCTGAACAAAAGTGGGAGTTAGAATTAATTCCCCGATCGAAACCTACACCAAACCGGTAGCATTGATTGATAATCCGCTGCAACCGTGTTTGGCTATATTAAACAATTTGAAGGAAAAATATCAGGACTTATAATGTGGCGTCCACATCTGCCACGGCAGTCTGCTGAGATAAAGGCGCACCCAAAATGACTGAACACCTCATGGTTGAAAGAAATGAATATTAGCGTCAACCTCAATCCCAGTAAATAAACTTCATATATGAATTCATTAGCACTAACACGTTAGGAGAAATAAAAGACCATATACAATAATCAAAGAAATAGGCCATAAATCTAAAAAGGCAGCAAAGTGTTGACGAATGATATAACATAATTTGGTTTATGAGCTTGATACAGTTCAAAATAGGATTGACTGATGGTGACAACCAAGTTAATTTTTCCTAAACCAGACTGGGCAAACATAAAAGGAGTTTAAGAAATAGATGGGATGGGCAGGTGGATAGAATCTAACCCAACTGTGCCTTTTTGTGTGAAAATATTAGCACACAGAATTAACCCCAAAAGGCAAAAAAATGGAAGGGCGTAGAATTGCCAAACATGCACCAAGGCCTTATACGATTAAAAGTACCCAAAGAGTGTAAAAGAAATACAAAGAGAGAACCTCATATATTGATTAAGCCACTACTATACCTGTACATATATAAAGACAAGTAGAAGAAATTACTAAAACACCTTTGTACTTCATTTGAATGATGCTAGAGGTAATGGCAGAAGCCTTTCTTGTGAGGGAGCTTGACAGTTACTGCTCAGGTATTAAAGCCGGGTTATCACTATTTGAGAAAGCAACATGATTGTTATTTATGTATCCACTAGTTCCACAGTCAGAATCATTAGCTTCACCATCACCCTGTTGAAGGAAAAAAAAATGTCAAAAAAGAAAAAAGAAAGTGTGTAATAATAATAATGATAATGACAACCACAACCACAACAATTATAAAGCCAGTTGTTTCCAAGCCAAATACAACTCTAAAATTCTCTGAGACATACCCGCTCAATTTGGTTCAGAGAATGATCCTGGTTTTTCTTGGAAAGATCCCTCAAAGATCCCTGCAGAATTTCATCTTTTAGAGGTAAGACATACAGAAAACTCAGCAGCAGAGAATTTGTAGATGTACATTACTGCTCAAATCTTTCTGAGGAGGCCCATTATATGGCAGATTTACACACAAATACTAGAATTAGGGCTGTCAATTAATGGATGAATAATCTGTATTCCTCTTGATCAAATTATGGTGCACAACAGTATGCATGAATGTATTTGATGCAAATAATTAACAAATTTTGTTTAACAAAACAACCTACCAAATAGGAAAACAGTTGAAACATTACTAAACAAGCTTGGCCATGTTCCAGAATTACAGACTGTACAAGTACAAAGACCAAAGATTACACTATAGAGGCCAAGTTCTGCCCATTTCCCAATCTTGAAAATTCTGCAAGATACCTGGTGCCAATGTCAACAGAAATAGATTTTGAACCATTTTCACACTAGAGCAGCCCTATCTCTAGATATTTTTATGATCCCAAACCCTCTGGCATTCTTGTGAGCCTGTCTAGGGAAAAACAACCTTCCCATTCTCCAACTATTCAATGTTATTTTCTGAATGCTTACCCTGATAAGATGTTTCAGACAATTAAAGTTGGATCACTTTATCACTCTTGAAAGGCAAGAAATCCTAAAACTGCTGCTTGATGTGACCTCGGACCCAAAGCCAAATTACAGACTCATAAAACAGTTCTGTAGTTCTAAGCAAGGCTCTACAAGAACTGCACAGGGAGAGAGAGAGAGAGAGAGAGAGAGAGATCCTAAGGCTGTTCTACTCCAAATGTTGTCAAATTTGTTGATTTGATTATCCTAAACCAAAAGGTAAACAACAAAGAGAAAAATTTTACAAAACACAAATTATTGACAATGAACCATTGTTTGCATGGTGAAAGCCCCATTTGAATGATAATTTCCATAATTTTCTATTGACAGAATAATGACTGAAAGGACTAGGACTGAAAGTTGGAGCAAATCAAGATGGGAGTGCGACGACATTAAATAATGCATTAAAAGTTTCATTCTAAGATGTTTTTAGAGATGAGGTACCTGCAATCGGTTTTCCAAGCAAAGAATGGGCAAGAGAATGGAGGCTTATCCTTACGGAGAGATGGCCTTAAAAGAAGTGCTGAGTAATTGAATTTACTTACACAAAAATGAACTTATATAACTTATATGATACACTAGTTATATTATAATTGCCTTATAGAACTCTATTAAAGTCTACTACCACCAAATCTTCCTGAATCAAACAGCAACTCGCATTAACCTTGTCAGATCGATACTATAGTACTTTTTTAAATAAGAAATGGGAATAGCATTACATGCACAGAAAAAGAAGTACAAAAGAAGGATGAAATATTCCTACAACACAAACTATAATTAAAATTAAAGTCAAAAGCAAAGAAAAGAAAAGAACAGCAACAAAAGAACACACAATCAGTAATTACCAACCTGGATCAGAGGGTCCTATAATTCTTGATCCTATGAAGCTACACCACAAACTTTATTGCAACCTAGATTCGTGACAACTATGTCAGTAGAATCCAGTCTGACTACCTGGGTTCCACCATGAGCACTATGAACACCAAATTGATGTGTAGCATGACAATTCTAATGTCATAACTAGGCTTTTTTCTTTTCTCTAATGCCAGGCCAAGGCTTTTCTTCCTTTCTCCATTTCTTTTTTCAGTTTAGGTTGTATCACTTTCAACCACCACCTTAGTCCATTCTTTGATAATCCACTTTGTGACTGTCAACCCTTCTCAACATAGTTGATCATCTAGAATAATAAAGGAACATGGTCTACTTTCAAAGAAAATTGGAATGTATTTTGACTCTCCTTCACTTAGAATCGCAATATTAGTAAAATAAATTTTCAAAAAAAAAAAAAAAAAAAAACTGGTCATCAAATCTGTTTGTTATTTTAGGTTTCTAAATTTCCATTAAATCAAAATTATTTTATAAAAATTAAAATCTTAAAATTTCCTGCTAAGAGGATTTCCAGCTATTCCTTTCTTTTATAGTATATATACTCTACAAAGCATGTTTTATATTTGAAATAAATGGCTTGTAATGATTTTTTTCCTTTCCTACCTTGAAAAAATAGATAAAATTCGTCGTAACCTTTATGATTCTGAGATAGAAGATTTAGAAGGCCTCATGCGGTCACTTGATGGTTTGCATCAATCACCTTCGATTTCAGATGCAAGATCCTGACCTTTATCTTCTTCAGGGCTTTTTTCAGTCAAATCTTTCTTTCTAACTTTATCCCAATTTTCTAATTCTCCAGCTTTTCCTACTAAGTTCTTTTGGAATTCTCAAGTCCCTTTCAAAGTCAAGTCCTTTGTCTAGTTAGTGACACACAAGGTAAATACTAATGACTTGCTACAATTGAAAAGAACCTACAAAGCTCTTAGTCCTGATATTTGTAATATGTGCATAAAGTAAGGAGAATCAGCAGATCATCTTTTCCTACATTGCTCTTTGACAATAGTATTTTGGCACAGATTATTTCAGTTAGCCAAGATGGATTGGGTTCCCCCAAGGAGCATCTTCGACATGTTATCTATCAATTATAATGGTTTTGGTTCATCTAAGAGAGGGATAGTTTTGTGGCAAGCTGTGAGCATCGCTTTAATTTGGGTTGTGTGGCGATAAAGAAATGCAAGAATTTTTTAGGATAAAGTAAGGAATTCAGAGTGTCTTTGAGATTCTATTCATTTCCTTGCTTCTCTTTGGCCTTTCTGTTCCAAGGTTTTTAAGGGGACTCCCCTTAATGTGTTACAACTTGATTGGTCAGCGATGTGCAATTCCAAAGGGTTGGTCTAATCTAGAGAGTTTGTTTGTTTTTATTAAGTATTTTCTTATTTTTGAATTCTTGTAGTTTAGTTTTATTTGGTGGGAGGATTTCTCATCCTTCTCTTGTACTCCTTTTTTCTATCAATATATCCCTTTGTCGTTTCCTCTCAAAAAATAAATAAATAAATAATTTGTTCCCTTCCCTGATAGATTTTTCTTGGGGTCTTTCTCCCTTATACCACAAGTACTCGCTATTAAGCTTGCTTAATATTTGAAATAAATGGCTTGGGTAAGTTCATTATTTTTACTTTTCATGATCCCATTTTTTTAAATGCCTTTTTTTGTTCTATCACATTTTCTGTCAGAATAGTTTGCTTAAGTATTTCTCTACATTTTCTCACTTAACAATACTTGTACACTTTAATACAAGTGTTAGATAGTGTACAGTTATTTCAGTTATTTACTTTTCCTTTTTTTTCTTATTGTATTGTGGGTCCCACTAGCATGTATATATATACCCAAGTCCAATGTGTATTATTAATAGTTTTTTAATAACAAAAATTAGGAATTCTCCATTTTTTCTCTCGTCACATGGTATCAGAGCCTAAGGAGAAAAAAAAAAAAAAAAAAAACCTAATTATTTCTGGTTTATCCATGAATCAATTCTAGGAAACCTTTCAGTGACCATGCTTCATTCCAGTCACCTTCCCCATCTCCTAAAGCTTTCCGATCAACCGTATCGCCGTCAGAAAACCCTCACCACCGACAACTTTTCCGGCGAAGTCCTTTTCTGACACCGACCATACCATCAAATGCGCAAGGAGGAGATCTTCAAGTTTTGTCAAAGCACCGGAGGGAGAATCTCAGTCACGTGCCGGCCACGCACGTTTCTTCTCCAGCGGCCTGAACCTCACGCACCAGCGCGTGGAGCACTTTCCAGCAACGCGCTTCCACCTCCAGCCTCGCCTGACACCGTCCAGCCACTCTCCATTTGTGTTTGTGCCATCCGAGCCCTGCAAGTGCATTTTTTGGGGTTTTTGTCTCCACCAGCCCTCTAGACAGTCTTTTCGACGACCTCCGATGACTTCCTCTCCACCCCGAGCCCTGCACATGTCTTAGGAAGTGTTCTTCTACCCTTCCAGTAGTGCCACATTTGTTTTTCTTTACTATTTGGTCTCTCACTGCCGCGAATCCTCGGTTTTTCTTCTTTCAACCGCGATCTAAAGTCGTATTAGGGCTCTTTTCGATCCAAACATATTTTGTTCTCCAGATAAGTAGATATGGTTACTAAAAGTTCCATTTTTTCCTCTGTTATATCTGGATCTCCTATGATTACTTCGGAGAAATTGGTTGGCAGTGAAAATTATTTGTCCTGATCTGCCTCTATGAAGCTTTGGTTTATGGGTCAAGGTTATGAGGATCACCTTGTTACGCAGGAGGCGGATATCCCTGAGGTTGACAGAGTATAATGGAGGAAAATAGATGCACAATTATGTAGTGTGTTATGGCAATCAGTTGATCCTAAGATTCTACTTTATCTTCGAGCCTACAAAACATGCTTTAAATTTTGGAATCAGGCGAAAAGGCTATACACGAATGACATCCAACATCTTTATAAGGTGGCTTCTTCTATTGTCAATGTTAGACAATAAGACATGGATTTATCTACTTATATAGGCCAGATTGCCTCTCTTAAGGAGGAATTCTTGACCGTGATGCCTCTTACTACTGATGTTGGGGATCAACGAACACAGATTGACAAGTTCTTCATGGTTCTTACGCATATTGGCCTCCCTCCAAATCTTGAGACCGTCTGCGATCAGATTCTTGGCAATTCCTCCGTTCCATCCTTGGATGATGTGTTTGCTCGCCTCCTTCGTATCTCCTCCACTCAGACTTTGTCATCTGATAACACTTCAAATTCTTCTGTGTTAGTTTCTCAAACTAAATTTCGAGGAGGACGCAGTGGTAACCGAGGTAAAGGCCAACGTCCTCATTGCACCTATTGCAATAAGCTTGGCCACACTCGTGATCGGTGTTATCAGTTACATGGGCGGCCTCCCCGCACTGCCCACGTGGCCCAATCATCTAATCCTCAGCCACCTCAGCCTCCGAGCTCCTCCACATCTCAGGGTATTTCCCTCACTGACAGTGAGTATGATGACTATCTCCGCTATCAGGCCACCAAGTCAGCTTCTGTTACTTCTGTTGCCCAGACTGGTAATGCTTCTGCTTGTCTTACCCACACATCTTCTCTTGGACCTTGGATTCTAGATTCTGACGCTTCTGATCACATATCTAGTAATAAGGATCTTTTCTCTTCTATTACTACTACCTCTGCCTTACCTACTGTTACCTTATCTAATGGTTCTCAAACTGTGGCTAAAGGCATTGGTTTGGCACATCCTCTCCTATTTCTACCTCTCACTTCTGTCCTTTATACTCCCGAGTGTTCCTTTAATTTTATCTCCATCAGCAAAATCACTCGTACTCTTAATTGTTCTATTATTTTTTCTAATAAATTTGTGACCTTGCAGGACCGGAGTACGGGGAAGACAATTGGCATAGGACATGAGTCTCAAGGCCTCTATCACCTCACCTCGCCTTCAACTCCTGCAATTTGCATTTCCATTGATGCTCCCCTCCTCATCCAAGTCGCCCGGGCCACCCTAGTCTATCCAAGTTCTAGAAATTGTCCCTCGTTTTTCATCTTTGTCGTCGCTTACGTGTGAGTCCTATCAGCTTAGGAAACATACTCGTGTCTCGTTCCCTAAGCGTTTGAATAATCAAGCAAAGTCTCCTTTTGAACTTATCCACATTGATGTTTGGGGTCCTTGTCGGACCGCATCTACTTTAGGATTTCAGTATTTTATCACTTTCATTGATGACTATTCTCGATGTACTTGATTATTTTTAATGAAAAATCGAGCTGAGTTATTCTCTATTTTCCAGAAATTTTATGCTGAAATCCAAACTCAGTTCAATATTTCTATTTGTGTGTTATGCAGTGATAATGTCAGGGAATATTTTTCTGCACCGTTTACTTCATTTATGTCCCAACATGGGATCCTTCATCAACCTTCTTGTGCTCATACTCCTCAACAAAATGGGGTAGTTGAACGTAAGAATCGACATCTTGTTGAGACAGCTCGTACTCTCCTTCTCCATAGAAATGTTCCTTTTCATTTTTGGGGGGACGCTGTT